>NC_135499.1:69242726-69367726 GCF_052857255.1 Amblyomma americanum
TTTGTCACAAATCCAACCAGCCCAACATCTAACTCTTTTAAAGTATATTATATTGACAGTGCTGTTTGCTATGGCTCTACCACTTTCTGTAGATAGCTTAAAAATTTCTCTCAAAAAAGGGACTTTTTCAGGCCCATATTGCGCGAAGTGGTCTAGCAATCACACACCAAACCTTTTCTGACCACCGAGGCAGTAGCCTGTATAAACAATTCGTTCAATATCTGAGTGACTATAATGATGCTTGAAGTCAAGGTTACTGCTCTGCAACTGAAATAATGAAATCGTTATATTGGACACCTGCTACTTAAACTACCAGCTGCTTGTTGTTGCTTTTTGTGTTTTTCGTCATTCATGGGTGACCATCTATTTTTATTTCCTTCAGCAGTTACGAAACAGAATGCTGTGTGGTTTGGGGCAGCTAGGTTTTCAACATGGAAGGTATGAAAAAAACAGCACGACACGGAAGCCACACTATAGTCAAATACAACACAAGAAAAAAAGCGGCACTGCACTTCCCCTCAAATGACCCTCCCCCCCCCCCCACACACACACACAAGCCAATGGTGTCGACCAATTTTCATTGCGCCGCGGCCAATCCGAATAAGTCATTGTTGACTGCCTTCCATCTGCCACTTCCTGCGATGACATTGAGGGAATGTCACCTAGAGCGTCTGTAGCCTCATTGAGTCATGCACGAGGTGGATCAGCAGGTCGTTTACTCGGTTATCTCCAGCCTCCAGGTAAAACGTGCACATACCTTAACGATGGCTGCTTCAGCGGCAGAGAAATCCTCATCTTTTAGATGCCACTTGCGACACGACTCAAACAGTCGTGGTGAAGTCGGCAATTCTGCAGTGCCAGCATTTGTGCACATTATTTTTGGTCCCACATGAACTTGAAATCCATGTCGCACGAGAAGCATCAAATACTACAAAGGACTGCCAACTGGTGTCGGCCCAATTTTTGTATTCGTTTCAACAGGTTCAGTGCTTTCAAGGTGTCTTGAAAATGGCGGACACAGTTCACCAATGCTTGCCCCCAAGTGTCCTTATTCTTGAAGAAAGGTCCTCAAATGGCTGGGCGTGCTGTCTTGCATCATAAAACCTGGTGCTGATCGGCTTTGAGAGGCCACCTTGTCGAACACCCCCCCAGTCCACGAACTGCAAAGGTAGCGGTGCAAGTGGGCTGCTACGAGGGCGTCTCCACTGCTGTGGCAGCTCGGTGCACGCTACCTCTGGTGGAGGTTCCTTATAGCCATTGCTCTTAAGTAGCAACACTAGCTTTAATGCGGCTACACTGTGGCTACAGACTCCACAAGCACCAGCTGGGCAATCGCATCTTGCAGACGCCACTGATCCACAGCTTTTCAAAGTGAAGCACACCTCATAGGGCTTTGATGCCTTCTTCTGGCTCCGAAAACAAGTGCACTTCACATACACCTCGTCAGGCCTGCAAAAAAATGGGAAGTGTTCATGTCAACCATTTAGAGGAATTTTTGACCACTGCATACTGATATCAGTTTTTTGTACACTTTCCATTATAGCTCCATGCAGCCTATTTGGTGAACTATAGACATGCCAAACAATTACATTCGCTGAAACTGCATTACGATGACATGTGGAGCTCACAATATATTGTTTTTTTTTATTATTTCAGGTACTAGTATCCTATAGTGCTCCTGGTACTCTTGTATGGCAGCAACATGAATATACGTTTGTAGCGAGAGCCTCGTTCGCCAGACAGCATGAAACATGCTCTGAGCGTGCAGGTTCACCACAGACTTGATTCTCGACAAAGGAAAACTAATTCTAAAGGATGTGCGGAGTCAAAGAGAGAGGTATATATATCTCAAAGGGCAAAGCGGGTCGCCTTCTCGCTTGAAATGAGAACTCTTGGGAATGACGCCGTTCGCGCGCTTTCGAGAGTTTCGTCTGCTTTGGCCGCGTCTCCTGCGCTCGCGCTTGGCCCTCAAAAGTGCTCTGGTCACTCAATATTAGCAATTGGCTGCGACGACCTGAGCGGAGAGGAAGATATAGCGGCAATGTGCACCGCGGCCGTACAAGCGGCATGCCAGCCAGTCTGGATGCAGGCCGCTAGCGTCAGAAAATGCGCTAGTATGGTGTTTGTTCGCGTTCATACCATGCTCTGGGAAGTCGAAATTCAAAAATAAATCAGTTTTGAGGGTCGCTGGCGAATACCGAGCTGCTGGATACAAGAAAATTTCTTCTCATAGCTGCTTTGCTGCTGTTGCCCAAAGCGGCTCGATCGCCTGGCGTCTGTTTCTCCGCTACTGAAGGCGTCGCGGAAATCGAGAATATTTTTTTATTATCATGAGACGGGGTTCACAATAAAGGCGTAACGAAAGTAGCATCTTGGTTACAGCGCTGGTCAGTTCCGAAACGCCCTCAGCTGCGGCATCTATGTGAAACCGGCTAGGTTTAGTGACGACTACGGCAGCTCGGCGCACCCGCGAGCGGCGCGTTGCCGAAAGCTCGGCTCGCTCGCTGATTGGTTCAGCGGTTTGCGACTCGCAGTCGCGAGGCTGCAAAATCGAGCAGCGAGCGACTGGCCCGCGACCGTCGCTTTTCGAGCAACGCGACCTTTTGCGACTGTCGCTTTTCGACCAAAACAGTCGCGCGACCTCTGCGACACTCAAGTGTGAATGGGCCCTTACCGAACACACGGCACCGGCGTGTCGCGTCGCTTCCCCCTTGCTTCCTCTACACGCTTGTTCCAAGAGAACAGAGAGCAGCCCACGCAGCACGCTGCAGTCATTGGCGCAGAACACTGTACAGACACAGGCTTGTCTAGAGCGCCCGAACTGAGGCCCGCGAAGCAAGAGATGAGAAATTTAAAAACAGGCGTTTTCACGGGTAATCCCAGCACGCAATCGCTGCAGCATAGCCAAACAAAGCATAAAAACAAAAGTGCAGTTCTCACACAAAGCAGCTGCGTTAAGATTTCTAGTTACTTGTGTAGCACACCGATCCTGAGCTCTCTAGACCAGCGTGCACACATCAACACGGCTTCAGACAACATCAAGTACGAGGTCGCGTTCGTATCGCATTTTCGCCCAACATGACGCCCGAGTTCAAGTCTGTGCATTAAACGTTGTTAAACAGGCTACGCTTATATTGTTCCTAGTGAGGAGACATATATGCAGTGGTTAGCAACTAAATTTAAACGCGTTCTCTGCCACTGACGTGCAGCGCGGACGCACTTCAGTGGTATGCACGGACGCAGCAGAAGCCCCGAGAACGCGAATTTTTGCAAGTCCGCAGGAGAGGCACTAATACTGTACCTCTGCAGGATGGCACGGCAACGCGCACAGTCGACGGATCGCAGTAAGTCTCGCATACCAGCTTGTAGCTTCGCTGAGAGGTGCGGCCGTACGGACCACGCACACCGTGGGCATCACAATAGGAGTCCAAAAGCCTTTCCGAAAATCCGCCCGGGATGATGGCCAAGTCCTTCGACCACTGCAAATTTTCCGCCATCGCTTTCACAAATGGAACCAAAGTATTGCAGACGCAACAAGGTGGAAACTGGTGCAAAGGCTGAGCAGAGCACCTGTGCTACAGTGTACTAGAAGAGGGTTCTAGTACACTAGCCATGCACCCTTCCCCTGGCAACACGACTCAACTGGCACATAAACTTCTGGATCAGTATCTGTGTACAGCCCAAGACCCCCGCGGATGGGCGTACTCTTATGCATGCGGAGAGAACACGGAGCCAGATCCAGCTCTGTGTTCCTTTCAAGCTCCATGATCTGCGGGCTGCTTTTGCCAAAATGAAAGGGGGCACTACGCCAGGAAGGGATAAGGTCACCGTCAAGCTTTTGACGAACCTCCCCGACTTGGCATACGAGCCCCTCCTCGACTACTCCAATGCGATTTAGCGCGGGACCCCCCCCCCCCCCCCCCCGCCAATCGACTGGAAAATGGCTGTGGTCACTTTTATTCCTAAAGCAGGCAAACCAATTGACACAGATAACCTCCGCCCCATCTCTCAAACCTCCTGTTTGGCCAAACTAATTGGGACGATGGTGCGGGATCTGTTATCTGCCTATCTTGAACATAAAGATGTCTTTGCGAGCACCATGTTCGGATTCCTCCCGCACAGATCCGCACAGGATGTCCTCCTGCAACTCAATCGGGAAGTGTCCACCCCCTCGAATGCCCCCAAAATGATCGGGAAATACTCGCCTTTGATCTTAATTTGACAGTGTAACGCACGAGATCATACTCACTAACCTAAACCAGACCGGCTGTGGCCTCAACACCCATTCCAATACATACGCCAATTTCTAATCGCTCGTCAATCCTTCATCAGCATCCAAAATAGGGAGCATGGTCCTTACCTAGTGGGCACGCGGGGAACCCCTCAAGGCCCGGTACTTTCCCCGCAGCTCTTCTATGATGCACCTGCCGGCCCAGCTGGGTGGTGTCGTCGGCGTGCAGCACGCCCTGTACGCCGATGACATCACTCTGTGGGCCACGCAGGGCAGCACAGAGGACGTTGAAACAAGCCTGCACACAGCGGCGACGATAGTAGCCCGCTACGCGCGCCGCTGCGGTGTTCAATGTTGCCCTCAAAAATCGTAATTTGTGCACCTCCTCACAAAAGTGCACAACTAAAATCTCTCTTTCTCTTCAGAGTGGTACCATACGCGAAACTGATGAGGTACGGGTACTCGGACTCTACATCCACAAACACAGACGGCCAGACGATACATTGGCCAAACTCCGTAAAGTGGGGGACCAGGTGGGCTGCATGGTCCGCCGGGTTTCCAACAAACGCGGTGGGTTACGAAGTAAGGATGCCTTGCGGCTGGCAAATTCCTTCGTAACCAGTTGAATTCTTTATTTGACTCTTTATCTCCACTTACAGAAACAAGAAGAGAATGCCCTTGAGGTCATCCTTCGCAAAACAGACGTGCCCTTGACCTCCCCATCACTATGTCAAACAGCCGGCTTATGGTACTTGGGGTGATGAATACTTTCAGGGACCTCCGGGAGGCGCAAGTCACAATGCAGCACACGCGCTTGTCGCTAACGGAGTCGAGTCGGCGCCTTCTTGCTCGACTCCATATCCAACACACCACTCCCATGGAAGACAGCTTTCACATCGCAGAGCTGTGGAGACCCGCCCTCCATGGGCGACCTCTTCCATTCAACATGTCACACGAAGACCATATTGGTCGGCGCCTGGCACGAGCGGAAGCCCTAGCCCGACATTATGGCAACAAAAAAGGTGTATACTAACTACGTGCACGCCTCCAGCCCTCACCACGGGGGATGGTACATGGTCGCGGTAGTTCACAACAGCAACACAGATAACGGCCTCACCTTCACAGCCCGCAGTCCAACACAGGCAGAAGAGGTCGCGATTGCTCTCACGGCCTCACATTCCGACTCAAAATACATATTCACCGACTCGCGAGGGTTCTGTCGGAACGTGGAACAAGGCTGCACTCCCTTCCTAGCACATCGAATATACCTAAATTGCCTACGGGATACGGGCCCATTCACCGTTACCTTATATGGGTCCCAGCTCGTCAAGGGTTCCCAGGAAACGAGGCAGCAGACGCAGCCGCCCGCGCGCTCTGTCACCGGGCTGTTTTCTCCTCCCCACCTGATCAGGAACCCGATTCTAATCCGGTCTGCACCTTCAAAGTTCTTACAACCTACTATCAACGCAGTCATCGCCATTAACCTCGCCCCTGTAAAGGCCTCAAGAAGGCGGATGAACGGCTCCTTCTCCGCCGCCTTCTCACCAATACATTGCTGTGCCCGGCAGCACTAAAACATTTACAACCCTCTAACGGCAGCTGCCAACACTGGAGCGGTGTCTTCTGAGTCCTGACACCTGTCACATGGTGTGGGCCTGCCCCTCTGACCCAGATATTCCCCTCATTCCCAAGCCAACAAGCGAGGACTGGGAGGCGACCCTGCTCGGCTGCCACTGCTTACGGGCCCAACAAACCTTAGCAGGGCGCGCCCGGGCGGCGGCCGCCGCCACTGACCTTGTGTCACCTAGTGCTTGTAAGGATCGGTCCCTTACGGGCTGATCCAAACATACCTCCTGTCGCATCCTAACAAATGTTTTCACCACCACTAAGGGAGTCAGTTATGCGCCTTTGTTCCCTCAAAATCATCGGAGTCTAGAACGCTGTCGACGCTAACGCCAATGAGCACAAATAACGCCGATGGTCTATAGCTTCAGTGGCGCATTTCTGCTACAACGCTGTGAATGCCAACGCATGCAAAGCACAAATGTCACTACTGCCACGTAGCTTAAAGCGCGACTGAGGTGTCCACGTCAAAATCTTATTAATGCCTCTTTACTTTGTATTTGACCTTGAATTGACCTTGAGGTGCCTGGGGTAGCATGTGGTACGACACCATAGTTATACCATAGCTTTGTCTTGTTTTGACCTCTGGCTCACTTGAAGGTCAAAACCGCAAGCACCGCAAAATCGTTACAATGTAGCATAGTGAAGCTTTCGCTTCAAAATTCAAGAATGATTAGCGAATGCGAAATCAATGAAGAGCGTTAGCTAAGTTGTTTTCACCAAAGGTTTCGAGAAATTCGGATACCAACGTCTACATCACGAAAGGACGATTCGTTTGGTGAGCCTCTGTGCATTCCTCGAACAGACGGGCTTGACGTCCAGTCTGTTCTCCGCCAGGCAGTGCCGCGCAGTGGCCGATTGCTCCGCGTGTGATACCTTGAACTACCAACAGCTCGACGCCACACGCCAGCTTCAGTGTATGTACATAGTGTTATGCGCGTGTGATTTCTCTTCTTTTATCGACTCAACATGCGTGCAACCTGCATATATGTAATTTTGTGTAAGTAGTGTATTTGCGTATGTTACCTCTCCCCCTATCCTTTCTTACTGTCACCTCACCTCCTTTGTTTAATTTCGCCATTCTGGCTGCTTCCCTTTATTTCCGCTGCCCGAGCTCAGGTGCATCCGGAGCGATGGCGGATGCCGTGGATAACAAAAATATTTTCCCTGCTTTTATTTCTACATTTATTTTTATTTCTGATTATACACTGCTACTACTGGTACCACCCGCATCCCTCTGCGACCACTGTTTCGCCCGCCACGGCCCTCTGAAAGTTGCCCCCAATTACTGTTTCGAGGACAAAAATCCTCGGTACGAATCCCTCACACGCAACTCCACTAACAACTCAACCAGCAAAATTTTCCGCTGAAACGGGCCGATTTGTCTGCCACCACGCCGAACCCTCTGCGCCAAACGGGTGGGCCACAATTTTGTCACCCATGGCGACTCCACAAAGCACTGGTCTCGGCACCCGCTCAGATGTTATGTAAGCGGCACGCCGGCAGGGGGGGAAACCAGTTGCCATGCCCGACGACTGACCGCGAGCGGTTACGTGACGGGGATCACGTTTCGCTGACGAGTTTTCCGGCCGCCATCCTGAAGTCTCAGACGGATAAGAAACGTTCGAATGCGAGTAGTGAGAGCTGTCTCTCTTAAAATTATAAAATATACCGGACAACATACAAAAAGAAAAATTAAGGAAGGGGAAAGGCTTTCGCCATTCCGCTGATAAGGAGACTTCATTGCAAATGATTTTTTTTTATCGCAGTGCCCGTTCCAAATGAAAGGGCAGACGTCCGAAAATTCCCTGGAACAGTGTAATCCTTCGTCTCGATACGCGAGCAACCGTCCGGCAGCAAGCAGCTGCGAGCTGCTAGTAAAACCAAAAAAGGACTGCAGGCTGCCGAGGCCACCTTGTCGACTCATCGTGTTGGCTGCTGCTCGCGCGAAACCCGAGAGCAGAGCAGGCTTCCAGACGGACACCCCTAGGCGAGCGAAATGGACGCGCTTTACTCGGACCACTACGTGACTCATGTCACGTGACGCCGCCATGCATTTGAGCCAGCGGCGCCAGCGTCATAGTTAGCTCTGTCCGCGTCTGTATGCAGACACCGCCCGACGCGCTGGCGCGTTTTGCGTTTCGCCGCTTGCCTTCGTCGACACGCGGCTCGCCAGACACCGAACTCGCCGTTGCCATGGAGATGCCTAAGAGCAATGGTTCGTTTTCTCACCGTGCCGGACTCGGCGCTGCTGCTTGCGTTGCGTCACGGCTGGCATCTGTAAGCTTCAGCTCCATGAGTGGCCCTGGCGACTTGTGTACAGTCATCAGACTCGTCGCTGCCGCAGAGTGCCTTTGTGGTGGCCGACGTTGCAACGTTTCACAGCGATGCTATTCGGCTAGTGAGGCATTGCAGCATGGTCCGCGTACGCGTCTTGCGTGTTCGTTTTGCCGTGATTGCATTGGTCTGCAGTACAGCCTGACTTTGGTGTCCGACGTTGTTCTGTGAATGCTCTACGGTGCAAGACGTAACTTTGCGGTAGCAAGTTCGTTTGCAGCGCTGCAGTACACCGCTCGCTGTCGAGCTGCGGCTACGTGGACTTGTGCCGCGTTCTCAACGATGGAATTCACGCCCTGACTGCGCTGAGCACCACGACATGTTCTCATTGAATTTGTAAGGAGAGAAATTGAGGCTGCATTAGTGGAATGCGGAACCTCCCAGGAACACTGTGTGGTGTTCGACTGGAGTGCTGTGTCTTGTCGCCGACTTTTGGGCAACATGTTCTACCGAAAGGTGAGAAAGTTTCTACACATCCTGGTACAAGGTGCATGGTACGCTGTGTTGGGCTAATTGCCTGTGCTGTTTCTTGCTGTTAAGCGCAGAAAATAATTGGCCGCAGTGACTCCTGTCACGTGACGGGATTCATTGCAACAGATGTATTTCGGCGTAAATTGCTACGCAATTACGCTTGATGTCTCGATTGTGCGCTGTTCGCATTTTCTCGACCAGTATGAACACTGGACAGCGTAGCTTATACCCCTGTCACACGGGCACTTTCGATCCTCATTGAGTCAATGCTCATCGAACTCAATGTAGATCGACGGTTGTCACACGGCCACTTTCAAGCGCAATCGGGCTCGATCCTGCTTGACTCGATGCCGATTCCTCAAGAGTGCTTGAGGTTCCAAGCACAATCGAAAACACTCTCGCTCTCATGAAGCTATAAAAATAAACACAAGTTAAGAAAACCAAACCACAATTGTTGTCGTAATTGATTAAAATGTAATACAGAACATTTTTCTGGTACTATGCCTGCTTATATGCAAACATTTGAAAATAATCTCTACACCACGCTCCAAGATTCGCCGTCAGTGTAACCAAAGATGGCGTCCTCCTGCTCGTCGGCGCGGAAACTGTGGAGCGAGCGCGAGGCAGCCGCTCTCATCGACTGCTGGCAGAACCGCCTAAATAATTTTCGGCGCCAGAAGAGAAACGCCGCAGTCTATGCAGAAATCGCGGAGGCGTTGCGGGCCCTCGGGTTGCATCGCACAGCAGCAGAGGTGCGCCACAAAAACCTGGCGCAGATACTATAGAGGCTAGAAGGTTTGATACAGATACGCAATGTACCGATTTGGCTGCTGCTGCCCCCGACTGCACAGTGTTGCCGGACATCGCCATGTTATGGCTGTCGGCGGAACATTTGGCGCCACCTAACACACATGAGAGAAACTTCTCAATGAGCATTGAAAATGGCCGTGTAGCACGGGATGTTTCGAGTGTGCTCGAAAATCTCGATGCAGATCGAGCTCAATGAGGATCAAAAGTGCCCGTGTGACAGGGGTATTAGACTCTCAGGCATACGGCGGCGTTTCACACAGTTGATAGGATAATCAGCAACTATTCGCTAAAACATTTCGCATTCTCCTGCCGAACGCGCGCGTTTCAATACCGCACGGAGCTGTATGCCGGTGTTTATTGCAATTCAGGATATTTTGAGTGCTAATGCGTTGACCATTTATTCCTTCCTTCGGAAATACGAAACGGACCTGTTTTCGTTGGAACTAACTCGGGAACATTTTTTTCTGGTATCTGACCTTGCTTTTCTGCGTTGCCATTATCTTGCACGCATTGAGAAGCATGCATTCGTACCGTTGATCTGAAGCAGGTGTTCTTGTTCCTCGGAACCGAAGAGCGAGTTTCAAAGGACGGTGTCGATTAAGCTATCGAGTTCTGAATGGACCGCGACGGATATCATGCTCCTCCGCGTATATGGAGCGCTGCTCTTGATCGCAGGCTGGAATAAACCAAAGTCAGTACCCAGATATTCCCACTCAAGTCCTCTCACCTAACGGTCTGGGCATCTGCGAGAAACGACCCACTGTCTGGTACATTTCTGTTAGGATCAGTTCTGACGACGGTTAATTCTCATGGCGGTTTTTATGCGCGCTAGGTTGCGAGGTGAGGTTGGATGGACACTTCCGAGGCGTACACGCGAAGCGCCTACGCGCACGAGCGTCTGGAAAACCGGTCTGCGCGAGGCGCGAGCAGGGGCGAGATTACGTAACTGCGAATTGGGAAAATTGTCAAAAACTTGTCACAAAGGTGTCAATAAGCCTCGCTCCTATTGGTCGGTCGTGGCCGGCGGCAATTTTGCATTTTTGCGTCATGGGCGGCTGCAGATGACGTCGCGGATGTGGCAGAAGTGATGACTCTGCACAGCTAATTATGCAGCCGCTATTTGACAGTTTTTTGTCACAGTTTTGAGGCCGTCAATTTGACCGTTGCCTTTGTGACAGAAAATGGCGGCGGTGTACGCGGCGATAAGACTGAGGCGGCTGCGCTGGCGCGAGCAACGGCGAAGGAGGGCGCGCGAAGACGCGTTTAATTTGCCGGACGAGCTGTTTCGACGCCTTTTTCGACTGGAGATGCGGACTGTGGAGTGGCTTTGCGACGGACTGTCCGATGAACTGGGATGTTTGCGTGCGAGTGCGCTGTCGGTGCGGCGGCAGGTATGTGGACTGCGGTTCTTTGCCACGGGCGGCTTTCGGGCTGCCGTTGGTGCTGAGGCGTACCGTCTTTATCAAAAGTAACCGATCAGCCGTAACGGCCGGCGGAGCGAGCTGGCTACCGAGCGGCGGCGCTGCGGCCGCTGGCGCTGGCCCTTGCGCTCTGGTTGCGAGCGTAAACTGGCTGACGGAAGGCTGCGCCCTCGCCCTCCTCCTTTGGATGATAAAAAGTAAGTGGGTAGCATGCGCGGCGTGCCAGTTCGCGCCTTTCGAGCGCTGTGGATCTGAAGGAGTGCGTTGCGCAAGCTTAGCTCGCTCAACGCTCCTTCCGGGTTGGGCCGTGAAGCCACGCTCTTTGCTAGAAAAGCTCACCCATGATTTTCTTTTCTGAACGTTTCGAGTGTCGGCAAACTAAGAAGGGGAACGCATCTCGAAAACTCAATGCACTATACCAAGGCTCCGTTTTTTTCTGTCGTGAATGTTTTTGCGGCTGGATGAGAGAAAAATGAGGCTCGCTTTCCAATTGTTTCTAATGCACCTATAGCTACATTTTGTACTTCTCGCATCCTGGTTGCGTAGCAAATTGTGAAATGCTTTCTTTCTGCGGTGGTAGTTACCTTCTTGCATTGGCTGCCGGTAATATCTTCGTTTCAGAAGCGAACTACAAGAAACGCTGTCACTCACATTTCGAACAGACTAGACTCTTGGTCACAACTGCGTGGCGCTGTTTACGAGGACATCATGTCCCGAACCTGACAAATGTATGCGCTGAAAACAATTAATTCCGGCAAACGGCTTTAGGACTCTGCAAACAACTTTTGTGTTGATAGCTTTTGACTAGACACCGGCTTAGTAGTTCAGCGCCCACTGGGAGAGTGGTGTCATCAGGGACCTTTTAAATTAAGACACCCCGGATACAACCTTCAAGTGCGACACAAGATCGATATGGGAGCCACCGCGTTCCTCCCTGCCAAACTTTCTGGTCGTGATATGGCGAGTATTGTGCAGGATGTTGAAAGGAAATGGAGAACCAATATTTTTGCCGGCACCCTTCGTAATAGTATTTCTGTTGGGATTGCTCGTTTGGAGGCATTTACATTTCTCGCGCACTATTTTCCAAGGTATTAGGGGCCAATGCGCTCTGCACTAAAATTTCCTGCTATTCATTCGACGTCAGCTCACAGCAAAGTGGGCTGTCGTCCGGGCATAGTCGGAGGCATCTGAGGAGCGATACAACGATGGCAGCCTTTCTTTACAGATCGAAGCTCGGCCACATAACCAGGTTTATGTTAGAGATAAGGGGGACAATCCTGTGCCTTCTTTCCTGGATATATAATCACGTAGTTGCCTGGAAATTTCTGTAATTGAAGCGAGAAACTGCTGCCGGTCCTAAAACCCGTCTGTACGAAGCAAACATTGGCACAGCCATAGGCGTGGACGATGTTGAGCAAGTATTGTTGTGCTATTGGGCAAACACGACGAGGACGAAGTGTTTTCGTGCTGGGATTCGCTCGTCCAAGCTGCCTGGCTGCGCCGGTGTCAGCTTTTTCCATGTAAATAATACAGCCTCGCTTTGGTGCTACTATCTTTACGAAGAAATATTCATGCAAGCCTTATCGCATTTCAGAAAGGAGCAATTATCATATCGTGAGCATGATGTAAAAAAGAACAAAATGTACTTCGAGTTTTCTCACTAAAATGTGGAATGAAAAATAAAGTAGTTTCGTCGAAGGAGTTTTATTATTCCCTGAAGAAAATAAGGCAATTTCTCAGTACTGTTATGACTTGTGTGCGTCTTGTTCTGTTGTTAAATTTCTGTGTATAGAGTGAATTGTTTAAAATCGATTAAATATCACATCGGTCTCCCAAACGTTGCATAATACTGAATGCTTAATTTTACGTATAATCCCGAAAGAAATTCTCTGTATCACGAAGGGTGCCGACAAAAATATTGGTTCTCTATTTCCTTTCAACATCCTGCACAATACTCGCCATATCGCGACCAGAAAGTTTGGCAGGGAGGAACGCGGTGGCTCCCATATCAATCTTGTGCCGCACTTGAAGGTTGTATCCGGGGTGTCTTTAAAATGTCCCTGATGACACCACTCTCCCAGTGGGCGCTGAGCTACTAAGCCGGTGTCTAGTCAAAAGCTATCATCACACAAGTAGTTTGCAGAGTCCTAAAGCCGTTTGCCGGAATTAATTGTTTTCAGTGCATACATTTGTCAGGTTCGGGACATGATGTTCTCGTAAACAGTGCCACGCAGTTGTGACCATGAGTCTAGTCTGTTCGAAATGTGAGTGACAGCGTTTCTTGTAGTTCGCTTCTGAAACGAAGGTATTACCGGCAGCCAATGCAAGGTAACTACCACCGCAGAAAGAAAGCATTTCACAATTTGTTACGCAACCAGGATGCGAGAAGTACAAAATGTAGCTATAGGTGCATTGGAAACAATTGGAAAGCGAGCCTCATTTTTCTCTCATCCAGCCGCAAAAACATTCACGACAGAAAAAAATGGAGCCTTGGTATAATGCATTCAGTTTTTGAGATGCGTTCCCCTATAGTTTGCCGGCACTCGAAACGTTCAGAAAAGAAAATCATGGCTGAGCTTTTCTAGCAAAGAGCGTGGCTTCACGGCCCAACCCGGAAGGAGCGTTGAGCGAGCTAAGCTTGCGCAGCGCACTCCTTCAGATCCACAGCGCTCGAAAGGCGCGAACTGGCGCGCCGCGCATGCTACCCACTTACTTTTTATCATCCAAAGAAGGAGGGTGAGGGCGCAGCCTTACATCAGCCAGTTTACGCTCGCAACCAGAGCGCAAGGGCCAGCGCCAGCGGCCCTCATCGTTGCTCATTTCTTATTTTATATTATTTATTTCTTATTGCTTATTTCCTATTTCTGGGCGCCGCCCTGCTGTAATTGGCCGATTCCTCGTTGAGGCACGCGGTGACGTCTCATAGTGTCGTCATTTTGACGTCACTGTCAACTCCTGACAGAATTTGTCACAGTTGCATAATCGCCCCAGGGCGCAGATATCTGACAATAGACAGTTTTAGCTGTGCGTACGCAAGTGCGTGCGTTACACTGTCCGCTCCGAAGTATAGTTTTAGCTGGCCGAGCCGTAGCGTCCTTCAGGCGCACGTAGCGCCATCTAGTGATAAGACGTCAAAGCGCATCAACGCTCGGTTGAAGAAAATTTCATCCGTGATTACTGATAACTAGTGTGAGTGCATTGTGCGCCTTTTTTTTGTTCCAAGAAAAACTATGCAAACCAAAGAAAATGTAACTGGCTAAAAGCCAGACAACTGCTTCGCCAGGTGTCGTTGCTACGAGGAAAGCACACTGCATATAGTTAGGCCTAGGAGCTTGAAAATCACCAAATAATCTGAAAAAAACGGGCTAGTTATCGCTTATACCGCTGCGTGTGGGCAAGAGTAGGCGAATTAAAAGCGAACCGCTACCATTTGAGCGATCGATTGCGTCGGAGAATCCAGCGGCGACATGTATTTATTCCGAAGCGGGCCAGCAGGGCGCCGCCATCTTGTCAAAAGTTAGCGTACGCAAGCCACGCAAGTGCCGCAATGCAAAGTCCGCTGGCTAGACGCAGGGTTTGCGCTTGCGTTCTGCGCGTGCGCACTACCGTCCCCGCAAACTCCTTGCGTACGCTAAGCCGTTGCGTACGCACAGCTAAAACTGTCTAATGTCAGGTATTTGCGCCCCGGCGCGTGCGCGCGCCGGAAAGAGCTTGCCGGTTTCTGACCGATGTGTACCAATGAGAGCGCAGCTCTCCCAACATCTGGTACGGACTTTTTCGCGCCCTTTCTTCGGTTTCGCTTGGTTCACCTATGGCTGCGGCGATGTCTGAGGTTATAAATAACGAACTACTCATTGCTGCTGTAGAGAGGCGGCGGTCGCTTTGGCTGGCAAGCGACAGACTGCATACAAATAAGAACGTGAAAGCAGCACTTTGGAGAGAAGTGGCGGAGGATGTACTACCGGGAGCACCAGGTAGGCATACAATTTGCTCATGATGAGCACTTCATGGTTGGAATGTGCTTGAAACTTTTCACGTTACAATTGTGCAGAAAGCGTGGACCTTGTACAAAAGCGCTGGAAATCACTGCGCGACAAATTCCGCCGCCTGTACACGGCACGTCAGTTGGGGCGGAAGAGCGGTGCTGGCGCGGACGACATCGAGGCCACGGACTTCGTGTGGGCACATTACGAGCAGCTGTTGTTCCTCAGGAACACGATGTTCACCAGGCCGTAAGTTCATCAATATTTTTATTCCCATAACGAGCTGTTCGCTTTAAAAAACACAAGCAGTGCCGTCGTTTGCCGTGGCAGGAACGCTGCATGCGTGAAGCAAGTGCTATTTTACCTGATGCCATTACATCCGAAGCGAACGTGTTCTTGATGCAGGACTTGTTGCAAGAAAATGGGGCATATTCTGTGGCAAAGCTGCTGCCTGCAGCTGAGCATGCTGCTGGCAATTGCTCCAGGTCATAAATCCAACGCAAAGTGTAGTGCAAATGCTCCCAACACAACCACCCTGCTGCTCCTTGCGCCGCTGAGCAGGCAGAACGCCGAGCCGCCGTGACACTGGCGGGTGCTACCGATAGGTGTATGAACATCAGGCACTTTAAAAAGTACGCAGACTTACTATGCTGTCTTAATTTCTCAGTAATGTGTATTCTTAAACAGGCATTTTAAGCAAACATCTTCTGTTGCTTACTGGGCTTTTCATGCAACTTGAATGCCACTGATGTCCACACATTAAAAATGAAATCTCGGCATTTATTTCAGCCACGAGAGTGTTGGCAGATTACAACGTAACGGGTGGAATTTTTGCGGTTATTGGATGAATTCTTCCTTTCCATGTTTGCTTTTTTATAAGTTATGATGTATTATTTTCATCCCCAGGTGAAAATCTGTTAATTTGATTGTTTTCTAATGGTTTCATCTGGTCCCAGAAGGAAGCGTTCTGGTTAGCTGCTGGTTGAAATAGCCCCTGTAGGGCACCAACTAGTTTTTGGCTTTAAGCTACTGGTCCCAAAAGGAAGCCTCTGGTTTGCTGCTGGTTGGAATGGTCCCTGTTGGGAGCTTCTGGTTCTGAAGTGGGATCTACTGGCTCCTACTGAACTTTTTGTTGTCGGATTTACAGCTTTTTCTGTTGTATATGTTGTAATGGTGTTCCTCAACGCACAAAATTTTTCATCAAAATTTCTTCCCGAGGTTTTCTGCTATACATTGCAAAAGTACTGCTTAAATTTAATGAGAAAACTATGTTTATTAACTAGCCGTTCCCCGCTAAAACCTGTAGGATGCCCTTAATAAGGGAGTATTTATGCATGAGCACATAGTAAGTTTCAACCAATGTGAGTGTTTCTTTCTCATATAGGTTATGTGTATTGCCATGCTTTGTTGTTGGCCTTGTTGGCACTCAATTGTTACGATTAAAGCTGCGTGTTCTCACTATATGCAGATCTGCGTGGTCCTGCAGGGCAACACATTTTAGTGTAGGTTTCTTTTGTTGTCCTGAATTTTTGTTGTGTTTATTGTCATTAGGCAACTCTTTTAAGCATTTTGTAACTTGTCAGAAAAGAGATGAAATCTAAAGACATATTACATGGATGGTTTATCGAAGTAAATGTTCGCGCTATCAACAGTTACTGGTTACAATAAAGAAGCCCATTTGGACATTTTCACCGCAGTCCTATCTCACACTTGTAGATACATGTAAAGATCGTACCTGCAGCTCATGCCATTCTATTTAAAAGGATACCCTGTTGCCCAGATTCCTGTTCATGATCAGGAATGCCAGGTGGCGGAAATAAATGCACAGATTTCATTTTTATTTGTAGTTATTATGTGGTTGTGGGAATTAACATGCCAACCAATTGTATTGAAACAGTTCCCTCGCCATGAAATGCACATGGCAGGCCGTGTGGATACGTTCAGCCTAACAAGCGCTGAAAATATGTTTGAGGACATATCAGCTCCATTATTAATGAAGAAAATGTGACAATTGGGAATCCGCAACGACACTTTTATGATGCAATGATCACAGCTTGACTCTTGGCTGCTTAAGCAGTAAGTGTTGATCACGTTCAAAATATCACAAAGCAGCATGACCAGAAATAAGGTCAACACGTTCAGTTTTACTTGCCTGTACACTTCAAATACAAAGCCCTCAAAGTGAAATACTGTTAAAATGAAGAGGTAGCATATGAGTTAAGACCAAGAAACAGCAAATGGCACTGTAACATACAATATATATTGCGCACTGAAAGAAAATAACACCGCTTTGCATTCACTGGAAGCATTTAACACATCTAATATGTGACTCCAACACACTGGCTCAACATACTGTGTGCACCCTGAAGGCCTCATGAAGGTTCCATGGTTATGCATATTCATCTAGGGTAATTGGATGCTTTATGTGTACAAAAAGAACACTGTTTGCAATGTGCTTTGTGCATTGCAGATAAAATGGGTGTTTTTATCATGTGCACTGTCACAGCTAAGACCTACGTGAGATTCCATATCACCAAACAAGAGACTAGGCACAAGTGCTCTTTCCGTCCTTGTTTCGCGCTATGGAACGACACGTGAATTACCCACTAGCCTGAACCCTCACACTTCTAAGCTAAGGATCATAGGCAATGTTACCAGCGGTTCACCATTATTCACTGAAACACTCACTGCTTAATCAATCAGACAGGAATGCCATGTTAAAGTGCAGATTTCCTGCAACTATACAGATACTGTATAGATAAGCCAAGGAGCTGCATAATATGCTTAATGTGTGAGACTACTAAGTGCCGTCAATGAACCTGCATATTTTATTTTCCATACAATGTCCACCAACTCCACACATATAGTTCTTTGGGTCACCACTATGCATATGTAACTCCCATGTATCAGATTTTGTTTCATATAACTTCCAGTTGGCAGGAACGTCTTCCTGCAGCCAAGCAGTTGAAAAATGGCAGCACTTTTGCACTAACTGCACACCAAAACCTCAGAAGGCAGCACAAACCGTCACCTTCATACTACTATTATGGTAGTCTTCATGAAGAGGTGAGTAGTAGTAATGCATAGGAAAAGCAGCCAAAAGATGAAGCGGTGTCATGCACGAAACCAAAAATTTGGGCACATAAGTAGACAAATGGCTTAGAGCAATATAAAAATTCCACAATGTATTCAGGACTTTACAAAATAAAAATGCAAAAAGCTAGGATGTACAAGACAGTATGCTCAAAAAAGGATATGCAAGACAAGAGGGAACAAAATATGAGGATGCCTCAGTATGTACAGCTGTCATGAGCCAGAATAGGGTCATTCCATTCTGAAAAGATCATTGCATGACCTCAAAATGATGAATGGAAGTAAAAAGGCTCGTTAAGCGTATATCGAAACATCCTTGCGAACAGTGACTTGAAACACGCAACCTCATTGTGCATATACATGTACACTCTCATATACAGGACCTCAGGAAACTACAGGCAGCAATCCAGGGAGCCAGGTCCAAACGGCGTGCCAGGGGCAAGCAGTACGCTGGCGTACCAGCACAACAGTGCCCCAGAGCCATCAGAGACCATCATTGAGTTGGAGGAGTGGTGCCTGGACTGCATCGCAGGTGTCACTCGTGTGCGAGGTGTTGACTGACGAGCAACTGCCATCACACGAGTCGCCTGTGTCGAGCCAGACGGTGCCATCCTTCCAGGCACCTGTTGGCTTGCTGGAACAAGAGGCATCAGTGCTGCAGTCATCAGCACCTTCACAGAACAAGCGAAAGAGAAGAGAATGTGCTGATGATACTCTGGCTGAGCACGTTGGAAAACTCAGATGCACGGCAGACCTGTGAGGGAGATGACGAGTACGACCTCTTTTGTCTTTCAATGGCCAAAATGATGAAGTTCGTGAACAAGAATCAGCAGATTTACTTGCGCGTCAAGATGCTACAAGTTTTTAATGAATTTACTTTGGAATGAAGTTGCACTGTTTGGCGTCATCTTTTTGGCGGCTCTAGAATATACTTAAAATGTGGCACCAAAATAGTAACATTTATGCCACAATGTGAAATTGCGATGCGCGAGAGATTTTGGTCAGGAACATCTGCTTGGTTATGTGAATGACACAGGCTATGGGATTCACGAGTATACACAATTTCTTTACCCTAAGGAAAAAATTTGTAACAGGCACTACAGAGGCTGTGCTTCTGATTGCCCAAGCACATTATGCGCGCAGAGGTGTCTTGCGCAAGCCCCATAAAATCGCCGGTGTGCACAAATTTCACTCTCGACGCTGTGAGTTTAGCACTTGCCAAGCTTGTGCGTTTTATCTGAGACACATCGCCATTGCCCAAATATATATTTTGACAGTAGCCCCGCTCTTGTTTGCCCTGAGCGTTCGTTATACTAGTGACCATTATATGTGGGCCTGACTGTACTTCTTTCCTGTCAGTGCAGTGCTGCACGTGTTCGTTCCTGAATACATAGGGCCACGAACAGCTTCATGCATGGCCAAAGCTAACGTACTAAGAAGTTCCTATGCATTTCTCTTAAACACTAGAGTACGTTACCTTCACTGTCTAGGATGACACTGCTGGTCTTGCACCCTGCTCAACTGCCTCCTTTTATATTCCCGGCTGCTGCCACTGCCAGGGAACTTCACCAGCCTTGCTGCAGAAGTACGCTGCAAACTGCTCCCTGGCCGCGGCAGCATCAGTGTGGTGTTACTGACTCTCCACACAGATCTCCCCCAACACCCATTGCTTGCCTCGCTGCCATTACCCTTCCACAACATTCCCAGACATGTCTTCCCTTTCTCTCAAGGTCTGCGACTGTGGATTTCAGATGGTCAGGAAGTTGTGGAGGATGCAGGCAGCCTTGACAATGTAGTCCACATTACTCGGGTGCAGAGGGATAGTGCGTAGTAGGATGCGCCACCTGGCCACTGTAATTCCGAAGGCGCTATCAGCACAGCGTCTGGGGAAAAAAACGATAACACTCAACAAACAAAGGTTGTGGCATATCCAGTGCATTTAACGAACACATGCATGGGTATACAGATACAATGGAATTCAATTTGTCCAGACCTGCTTGTTTTGAGCTTTCCATTTATTCAAGCTGTCTTTTCCGTGTTGTAAATATAGAGTGTATTGAGAAAGCTTGCAATAATTCAATGTCAGTATAATTCCAACATTTGTTGCAGTTACTTTCATATTCTCTGTTTTGAATTAAGACTGTGTTCTACCACCATCTTGCACCGACAACTTGGCAACCGTGATTAAATAATGCCACATCATACCGTGCTCTGCTTAACTGGTAGTTGAAGATTCTCTTGATTGTCTAGCTGCCTAGATGGATAAGGGCACATAAAGCCAACTCGAAGCTGGAAGGCTTCGTCGCCCACGAAAGTGAATGGAGTAGTCTCTTGCGTCCCAGGTAGTCTTCCAATTCTTGGAATGTCCAGGCGTCCCTCACTAAGGTCACACCCGAAGTCACTTTTTTTCAGTGTGCCGCTATCACTAAGCCGGCCTCCAGCACCGACATCCACAAAGATGTACTTGCATTCACTGTCGACGACAGCCATGAACCCAACAGAGTATGTGCCCTGAAATGAAAATCGTAGCACAGAGAATTAGCACAGGTGGCAGCACACCTAGTCTGAAATGTTCAGTGTGGCAATGACAAGGCATGACTGGATGCTATACAGCATGGTACAGTAAAATCTCATAAGAGACACTTATAAGGGTCATGCGAGAATGGTTTGGTTGGTTCCCCTGTTTTCCATGTTAAAAACTATGCACACAAGAGAGACCTGGTTACTGTATGTCGTTTCACCCATAGCAAGCAATCCTGTGAAGCCTAAGGAAAAAGTGCGTCCGCCACGAAACTATATTAGATGCTGTTGGGCACTCAAGTGTTCGGGCTCTCTAGCATTACTGTAATGCTCACTGAATGTGAACTACCTTTAGGTCATGGACAGCCTCTGCGAATAGGTACGCTAGCTTTGGCAGCGTTGCCTGCTGTGTATGAAATGGAGTTTAAGGAACTCATGTATGACTTGTCCAATTATGTGTTGCTCCAAATGTGTATACAAGAATCATGTAGTCAATGCCAGTTCATTTAGACATGATATTTCATAACTTATCTAAATGTATGTAGCGTACTGAACGTGCAAAATTTTACCTTGGAGTTGTTGAACTTGCTCGCAGAGTTTGGAGGGCAGACGATGGCCACGTGCTTGCTGTTAACCGCTCCCAGGCAGTTCGGAAACTGCCATCGCAGGGCAAAATCCCTGGCAATTCCTTCCCACTGCGCCTTTGTAGGTGCCTGCAAGCAGTCAGCAGCAATTTGAGTGAGATAGACAGCGGGAACATTGAAAAATGTTACATGACCAAAAGCCAACATCCAATGACAGACATGTGGAATATTCAATGCATTTAATTCAATTCAATGCATTTATTTCAACTCGAGGTTGAAGGCCCCCAGGCGTAAAAGCTGTTCTACGACAGCTTGAAAGGTGCCTGGGGGCCCATACAAGGCAGCAGTGGTTACAAACTAAATTACTGTGTAAGTACATATCTTCAAACAATCATTCGATCAACTATACAGTACAATTAACAAAACAATCGTTGTTAATGAGAATTTCAGGGGATCTGCGTTCGGCCTCAATTCTTCCTGAACATCAGAAAACATAGCGGAATGGACATGCAATACAAAGTTAGCATGATTATTGTAGACAGGTTGTTTAGTAGGTTACAAAATACTGTCGCAGTTGTTTTTTACTGTAGGTCTCGAAATATACATCCTTCTTTTCATAATCATTCAGAATAAATGGAAGTAGGTACTGTAGGGACTGACAGAGATAATCGGTACGGCGGTATGGTACAAACCATCTGTCACAACTGCGAGTACGACCATCGCTTTTTTGTTTACGTAAACTTGCGGTGTTCTTTAAAAACGTTTGAAGGGCATTATTTGCGTAAAAGAAAGTGTGCAGTAAACGAAATTCTAGATAATGTTTTGCTTTTATTATTTTATACCTCACAAACAATTCTTTTGTAATACTTTCCCTATTAAGTTCCTTTTAGTGCAAGAGCACTACTTCACGACGAATCCTAAAAATCCCGAGGGTACTATGAAGCCTGTTGAAAAGCCTCTTTAAGCTCACAACATGAAAAACTGCCACATGCAGGGTACACCTCTGAGAGACAACCAGCGCCAACTCTCATAGCAGAGTGGAAGAATATTGCAAAGGCCTACCTCACCTGCATGAAATGATCTTTCATTCGTTCCCAAATGGCCCGACATGTTTCGTGGATGCATCGCCATGCTGTCTCGATGCCCACGCGGAACGCAAGAGCAACATTGCAGATACCTTGCTCTAAAGTCAGATAGCTAGAAAACAGAAAAACTGTCAACACATGACGTAACCTTGTCTTGCACCTCCGTTTTTCATGTGTTTTCGATTCCGCCAGCGTCTCAATTTTATATGCAGCTTTTGTAGAGGTACGGCAGGGAAAGTCATTTCATGATGTGAATCTCCTATATTCTAGAAATGCTAGATTACAGGTTTACCACTTCCATGCATTCAAATTTTGCCCGTGTCTCATTTGTTCTACTGCACTGCTTCTGTTACCTTACTGTTTATCTGTAGTGACGCTCTTCACTAGCTTTATTTTGTTCCTTTTCAGTTCACTTTCGTCATATTTGGACTGTCCTTGGCGGCATTTCCTTCCTTTCTTTTCTTTTTATGTCCTCGGGTGCTACATCCCTGCCTTCCTGTGCCGTGTACCTGCATTGCTAGGGGTTCCATACTTTTTTGGCCACGTCTTAACCATTTTGATTTTGTTCTCGTTTTTCCAGTTGTGACTTATTGCTTTATCTGACCATTTTTTTCGTCGCATTTTTCAGAATATGTTTTTGAGCATTTAGCGCTGTTTCATTTGCCTTAATTGGTTTCAGCTCTGTAAGCAACAGCTGCTCCTGTCTCTCTCGCACTTTCATTTTTATTTTTTGAGGGGACCATTGCAAGGCTTAAAGGGTAGCATGTTCATTTTGCCAAACTATCACACAACTATGTGCTGAAATGCTTCTCGGAATGTAGAACTCAAGCTGTACAAATCTCAATGCAATTGCCAGTCGCTCGCCTGGCTCCAGGCGCTCTCTCACAACGTGCTTCCGTGTGAGGTCTGGCAAAACAAATCTCAGCACTTCATCAAACAGCACTGGAGTCATCCGGAAAAACTTTCGGAAAAGTTCATGGTCACCTTCATGCATGCGATGCATCTGTAGAGGCAAAATATGTGGTTTTGTTATGCCAACTAGCAAAACCCAGACAGCATGACTGCAATACACTGTGATGCGCTATTACAGCACACCTATTGTGGGTGGTTTCTGTGTCTGAATGAAGCAGTCTTGTTGTGTACAGCGTCTTTGAAGCCTTCAGGGTCAAAGATTTTGGTTTCAGCCGCACAATGGAGATATCACGATGCTATTAAAGTCCATAGGGCCTTGAAATGCTAGGTTTCATCTGATTGGAGAGAAGCTTACTTGAATGCTTCACAAGAAGCATTCCAGGGACATTGATTGCACAAGTGAATGTTGTGGCCTGACGGTGTGTGCACATTATTTATGCCAGCTGTGGTATTGAAGTGGTTTTCAAAGCTGTATCTCATCAATGTCAGTGCTGCCCATCTGCCTCACTAGCTTTATTATTTCAAAGTTGCATCTCTGCAATGCAGGCACTACACTTCTGCACGAGCAGTGCAGAAGCAGCCAATTTTTCATGCCCTTTGGTTCTCCTGACACTGTTTTGCAATAGCGATGTGCTCTGGAGACCACCGAGAGGAGCCCCAACTTTCGAAGACCGCGCTTATTTGTCAGTTGCCTATGTTCGAATACACTGACGTCAAACTCCTTTGCCTTTTTTATGTGATCTCTGTTGGCAACAAACAACTTTGGAGTGTACTTCATCCGAGTTGCTTCACATCTTCATCGGTGAATGATAGTTGGCCTCCAAGTGGAACTCAATGCTTTCAAGAGTGTATATATATATGTATATATATATATATATATATATATATACATATATATATATATATATATATATATATATATATATATATATATATATATATATATATATATACTAAGTGTCTAGCATTCAGTTCGCATAGAACATGACTGCAATTTTAGTCCCATCAAACACAGCAATTACCGGCACTGCAGTTCCACCTGTACCAAAGCCTCCATTCCTTTTTGGCACTAACTACCCTCTCCCACCCACTCCCGCTGTTGAATGTCACTTATGTTAACGGTATGTGTGGACAGCACTACTGAATGTTAAAACATGTATGATCGCGTATTGGTAGCTGGCTTTTTTTCATAACCATTACAGTTCAAATCCAAGCAGTTATGTTGTTTCAATTTGGGTTCGTTGTCAGAGTGGCAGTTGCTGTTCATTTGGGACATAGGTACAACAGCGGGGAACTTTTCTTTTTGACAGTGCACATACGACAATGTACCTGCTGCTAGAATCCCGTCCGCACGTACCACTGCACAGCACCACAAAATGTAGCAATATTTGCTGTTGCGTGGCATTAACTTGTTAGCTAGATTACGTCCGCTGTCGTTAGGAAACCTATAAGTGACTGCACTGTGTAGACGCAATCAAACCATTGATGAAATAGCCCCATGTTACAAAGCATTCATCCCGCGACTCCGCGAAAACAGCTGCCATCAGCTGTGTTGCAGCTGCTGCGTTCTGCAGCTCGACTGCCGCCTGTTGCAGTGCAGCTGCTGCATCAACCATGGAGACGGTATGTGCAGCTGCGGCAGCAACTGCTGCTGCCTGGCTCTGCCAAGAAAAGGACCTTCAATTGCAATCTTCTACTGTGAATTTCGGAAAAGGGCTGCTCGTTTCACTTCTATGATAGGCATATATGCTGAGATATGCAGGACCAATTCCCGCAAGACATGGTCGTTCACACGTCAATCTGGCATGTTCAACGGATAATGCTCATGCATTATGTTATAGTTGTGTCAAAATTAGGTGTTTTGTCTGCACATACCTGACTGTTGCTCTCAATGAGCCTTTCCAGTGTGCTGAGTAGCCGCTGGTGGAATTGCGTCCTGACGGTTTCGGGCCTCCGCCAGGTCAGCGGTACGCCGCGTTTCCACCAGCTGCTGTTCCACAGCTTCGTCTTCCGCGCGCCTGCGCATTCTTGGCGGGCGTCCACCATGCTGGCCTGTGCCTGGCTGTGGCTGCTGGGGGCTGTCAGAGGGTAACCTGCAATCATTCAATGCAGCACTCTGTACAGTAAGCAAACTGATATGTACAATGTTTGACAGCACTATGGACGCAAATGCAGGTTCACAGCCCCATACAAAAGCAGATGCTGTTAGTGATGTAACGAACGCACCATTGTAGCAACATAAACGATGGGCGCGAGATTTGCCAACCAAGAGGTGTCAGCACAATCACCACTGCACAGGGACAAAACTTGCACGAGCAGCAAATGCGCTTCCCCAGCACCACACTGTTGACGCTGCTGCTGTCGTCTGTATGAAATCGTTACAACACAACTGCTGAGTGGACAGCTTCATTAAAGCGTGTGGTGCATCGCTGTAAAATACATGCCTACTTCATCCGAGGCGGAACGAGGACAAACACATCCTTAGGAACAGAACGAAACCATTCCAAACAAATCTTTCATTTGCAACCTCCACTTTCTGCGTTCAAACTACATCAAACTTACACATGAGCTCAACGTTGTGCACATCTCGCAAGCCGTACAGGCGATTGGTGAAATGGTTTACGTACCTACTGACGACTGCACTGCTGACAGTGCAGCTGCTGCTGGTGGGGGGGGGGGGCAGTAAGTGCTGTTGCTGCTGCTGCTAGGGGTGGCGGTGATGGTGCTGCTCGTGGGGGGGGGGTGGCGCTGCTGCTGCAGCTGCTCCTGCAAGACGCTGGGGCTGCAAGAAAGTAAACCACCGCACGCTTATACTTGAGTGTCCCGAAGTTCACCTTGCAGGTGCATTGTTTACAGCACATGAGCCTGTGAAACAGTCAACAATATCTCATTGCCATTAAGTAGGAGACGGTGAAATTGTCTATAACCTCACTATGATTATCACAGCAAACCCACCTGTGGCCTGACAGTAGGGAAATGGTCGGTCCCCACACCCTCGGCGCTGGCCAGCCCCAGCAGGTTTATCACGCGCCTTCCGGAACCCGGCAGCTGGCCACCTCCCCTACGATGGAGTGCGGAAAGGTGCTTTATTTTTAATGCGGCATTCGATGGACTAACAGTGTTGAGAGGCTCGTCCTTGGCCGAACCGCAGATGGGCCAATTCCGCCTTTGTTCGGCAACAAATTTGGCACCAAAAGTGCCGCCAGTGCTTCGCTGTCTTGAAGGCCCAGTTCAGCGCTTCTATTATTTCGTCCCAGAGCGCGTGCTTCCATGCCGCCGTTAGCGACTGGGACAGCTCCGTCGAGGCCCGTGACAAAAAGGGATGCTGCTTGAGAAAATCACGCATCATCTCCTCTTAGACAACTGTCACTTATATTAAGTAGCCTAAATTAAATGTTAAAGGGAAGAGGTCTGAAGAAGACGTGGATTAACCGAAGAATAAAGAAGAGGAAGAAGCATTCGGTGAGGTGGAGAGAGATGATTGGTGGAGAAGCATTCCGTGAGGTGGAGAGAGATGGTTGGTGAAGAAGAGAAGACGACAAGGCTTATGTGGACTAACACTGAGGCTATAAAAGGGCGAGGGAGAGCGAGGCACGGTGAACAGCAAAGAAGCGGAGGCTCCGGCGGGTCAGGGACACATCGGCTGGAAGAGAGCGACGCCGGCTACTGCTCCGGTGAGCTCGCGTTCTGCGACTTCGAATCCTGGATTTCCTGCCGTGCCTGAGCCCGTTCCGGGGAGTCAACGGAGGGCGCTACCACTTGCTACTGCCAGGGGTGTCTCCAGCGCTGTTTCCACCCATCCGGGTGGTGCCCCCAACGCCAACAACACCGGCATCACCTACACAGGCGCTTGGACGGGGAGCTTGTACTACGCAGCCAGCGACGCCAGCCCAAGCGCGTCGAACGCCGCCAGCGACGCCAGCCCACGCACGTCGAACGCCGCCTCGATGCCGGCTACTGGATCCATACAACGCCGCAGCCGCATCGAACCAACTATGAGCACGAACGCCGACCGCTAATAGCAGAACGCTAGTAGTAGACGCTGGTAGCAGTGTGCCCGGATCGTGTGGATTTTTAGTGTTTGTGTTAGTTTTGTGTTCTAGTATGTGTGTCATGTAGGGTGTATTAAATGTGCGTTTGTGTGGGTACACCTGTCGCCTAGTCCATTCTTTCGGTCCGAGTGTTCTCCGGGGAGATCCGTGACAAAGATAAGTGGCGAGCCTGTGCCAGGATACATTTCCTTTTTTTTCGCTTTGTCTCGGATTTTTTCGATCTCGACGGCAGAAAGTATGGATTTGGCAAAAACGTTAGAACTGGCGCTCAAGTTAGGGTTAAGCAAGGAAGAGGCGATGCGTCTCTATGACGAGGAGGGGAAAAGGCAGAAAGACGAGGCAAAGAGAGGAAAGGGCGCAAGCATGCGCAGACGCTCGCTAAGCAGAAGAGCGCGAGGATAAAAGCTCGCGAAGCATGCGAGAGCTCGCGAGGCAGAAGAGCGAGAGGCTAGAAGGATAGAACGGGAGGAGTTTCTTTTGTGGAAACAGGCACATGTCGCGGGAGTATATGAGGAGATCACGGACAGTGATCAACGTTCCTTAGCGGTAGAGAATCTCCTAGACTGGCCAGAATCTGTCCAAGGAAGCTGATGGCTCCCTTCGATGGCAAAAGGGATTATCTGGACGCATATCTGCAACGATTCGAGCGGATAGCTTTGGGGCAAGGCTGGGAGCGCAGTGAATGGGTCACAGCATTGAGCATGTGCTTAGTCGGAAAGGCGCTGAATTTGGAAGGATGCCCGCTGCTGATTCCATGGACTACGAGAAAGTCAAAAAAGGCGCTCCTCCATAGATTCAGGCTTACGGCAGTGGGTTTTCGTGAGAAATTTCTCACCACGAAACCTGAGGATTCGGTTTACCGCTAAACAGTTTTCCTGCAGGCTATCCAACTATTCTTATAGGTGGCTTGATATGTAAAACACAAACTAGTTTTGAAGGTGTGCGTGACAAGCTGGCCACAGAGCAATTTCTAGCATGTTGCAGCTCAAAGCTGGCGCTATTCCTGAAAGTTGTGTTCATTGGAACAGTTCGCCGACACTGCAGAGCAATTCCTCCAGGCTCAAGGGTTAAGAAATTTGAGTAAGACAAATGAGGAAACCCAGAAGACCCTAGAGACAGATGCGGCAAAACTAAGAGCATATGGCGGTGCATCTAAGGCGCCAGTAAGGTGTCTTTGCGGCAAGGTGGGACACCGTGCAGCTTACTGTCGAACTAGTAGCTCTGCCCAAAAAACAGGTTGTGTGTCAAGGCTGTAAGAGGAGGGAGGGGTCATGCTCTGGATGAGTGCCTATACAGAACGCAGGACCGAGCTGCATGCGTTGTCGACTCTAGGGTAGAACTTGTCACGCCACCCGAAGTTCCACAACTGAAAGGAGAGCAAACGCCGCTGGAAAATGATGCAGTGAGTGAAACACCGAAGTCGAAAGCAGCAATGCCAGTGGTGGTTGGGCAAATAGGGGCCGTCCTATATTGGCGCTAAGAGACAGCGGTGCCAACACAGTCTTGGTTCGGAGAAGCCTGGTGAAGGACGAGGATCTTACAGGGGAAGCGTCGGTCGTCACTCTTGTAGATAGCACGGTAAGGTGCCTTCCTGAAACCAGGATTCTAGTGTCCATGCCATATTATACTGGGCAGGTAGTGGCAAAATGCGTAGACCAACCCATCTACGATCTCATCTTGGGAAACATTACGGGTGCAAGGAGTGTCGAAGACCCCGATACCGAGTGGAGGATGCTCGACGTTGAAGAACATCCAAAGGAGGAAAGGCCCGCGACAGCTCAGACGGGTGCAGTCAGTTTCTCGTCGGCAGTGGAGACGAGCTCAAGCGACAGACCTAGCAACGCAGCGTCCGCTCTCTACTCCTGTTACGATGTGCCTGAGCATAACACCGGGCGAAATTGCAGTTAGGCAAAAAGAAGACCCGAGCTTGAAGGCCTGCGTCGAAAGAGTCGGGGAAAAGGTGAAAAGAAAGAGGAGTCGGACGTCATTCGAGTATCAATTGGTAAATGGTCTTTTGCACAGGGAATGCATATTTAGTTCAGAAAGGCGGGTCCAACAGCTGGTTTTACCGAGAGATATGCGAGAGACCGTGTTGCGATTAGGTCACGACACCATTATGGCCGGACACCAGGGTGTTCAAAAAACGGTGTCTAGGATCACCGAGGAGTTCTTTTGGCCGGGCGTTCAGAGTGACGTTAAGCGCCTTGTTCGCTCATGTGGTGTGTGCCGGCGCACAGTTCCGAAGGGAAGAGTTGGTCCTGTACCTCTGGGCAAGATGCCAGCCATCGACCTACCGTTTCAGCGAGTGGCGATTGACATTGTGGGGCCAATCTCTCCAGTATCCCCCAAAGGCAATAGATATGTGCTTACTCTGGTTGATGTGGCCACTCGTTATCCTGACGCTATTTCACTGAGAACTGTTGACAGTATCCAAGTGGCGGAGGGTCTCGTGGAAATGTTTTCGCGTTATGGGTTCCCGAGGGAAGATATGAGTGACCGGGGCTCGAACTTCACATCGAAACTAATGAAGGAGGTTAACCGCCTTTTCTCAATAAAGCAATTACTAACAACGCCTTACCATCCCATGTGTAATGGACTTGTAGAGCGGTTCAACGGCACCCTCAAAAACATGATCAAGAAAATGTGCCAGGAGAGACCTACAGATTGGGATAGATATCTCCCAGCTGTTTTCGCTTCCTGCGAAGTACCGCAAACGAGTCTTGGTTCCTCGCCCTTCGAGATGTTGTATGGGAGAACCGTTAAAGGTCCACTTACAACTCAAAGAGCTGTGGGCTAATAAGGAGATTGCATCGGATCTCAAGACAACATACACATACGGTCTTGAGTTGCGGGACAAGTTGGAAGAAACATGCAAGCTTGCACATTCAAGGCTTGGAAAGGGCGCGCGAATGCTATTAAGGGCTACTATGACAAGACACTCACAGGAATTTGAATCCGGGGGACAAGTTCTCATCCTGCTACCCACGGATCATAAGTTACTGATGCAGTCGAAGGTCCCTTACCTTGTGATGCAGAAGAAAAATGACGGATTATTAGTTATTGATAACACCAAGGTGTTCCATGCAAACATGGTGAAAAAGTATGAAGAGTTCCCGTACAGTGCGCCCCCAAGGTAGTATGCTCGGTAGTAGGCGAGGAGACAGATGATGTCGAGATGCCCACATGCAGTGGGAAGAAAACTAGGTTGGGATAAGGTGCTAATAAACCCCAATTTGAATGAAGCCCGAAGATCACAGATAAAGGCCCTCCTCCAAAGCAAAGAGGATGTGTTTTCAGATGTGCCGGGCAAAAGTGATGTGATATGTTGCAGACTAGATCTTTCTACAGATAGACCAATCAGCTTGAAGCAATACCCACTACCTTTAGCAGTTCAAGTATCAATAGAAAAGGAGGTGCGGGATATGTTGGAGCTTGGTGTGATTGAGAGGTTGTGGTCAGCATACAATGCGCCTCTCGTGGTTGTCAAAAAAACCCGATGGTACTAACCGACTGTGTGTAGATTTTCGTCGGCTAAATGACATCCTAGTACCCGATGCAGAACCTATACCAAGAGCGGACGTGGTGTTCGCTAAGGTGGCTCAAAAAACGCTTTTTTTCTAAATTTGACTTAGCTAAAGGGTATTGGCAAATACCGATGGAAGATTCTTCTAAAGAGAAGACTGCCGTTTCGTGCTCGGCAGGTTTATTCCAGTTTAAATTCATGCCTTTTGGTTTGAAGACAGCGTCTGCAATATTCACGAAGCTGATGAAGGTTTTGGATGGACTGAAAAATGTAGAACACTATATTGATGACATCCTTGTGGCAACAGATACGTGGGAAGAGCATGTAATTACGCTGGAAAAACTATTTGATAGAATTCAGCAAGCCAGGTTGACCATAAAGCCGGCAAAATGTGAGGTGGGCTTTGAAGCCATTTCTTTTCTCGGACACAAGCTGAGGATGGGCCGTATCGCTACGAAAGACATCTTCGACAAAATACAGCAGGCCCATACACCGACGACCAAGAAAGAGGTACAGTCGTTCCTGGGTCTAACGGGATACTACAGTGACTTTATTCCCGATTATGCCCACATAGCCGACCCAAGTGTCGAACTCGCTAAGAAGGGGGCAAGCAATAATCTGAATTGGACTGCTGTACATGAAAATGTATTCGTGATGTTAAAAGGGCCTGTGGCAAGACCGCCCGTTCTGCTTGCTCCGAATATGGATAAAGAGTTTGTGCTTCGCACGGATGCATCAGACCGAGCTTTAGGAGCCGTACTCTTGCAAGAAGAGAATCGCGTGCTACATCCGCTATTTTTTGCAAGCAAGAGATTATCGGCTAGTGAACGCAACTTTTCCACTGTTGAAAAGGAATGTTCGGCGGTGGTGTGGGCGGTAAAGAAATTACACATTTATCTGTATAGGAGACATTTCAGGATTCAAACAGATCATCAGCCGCTCATAGTAAAGTTATGAGATGTAGTTTGGCCTTGCAAGAATACTCATTTCAGGTGGAATATATTAAAGGCAGAGATAACGTTGGAGCGGACTTCATGAGCAGAGCCAACTGAACAGCTCTAGGTATCTCTGGCATGTATCTTGTTGTTGTTGGGTTAATGTATCTCTGGGATTTATCTTGTTGTTGCTGTTGGTGTTATGTGATTATACAAGGGAGTGTGTTGGGGACACGAACATGTTTATTAAGGACTCTGTGCGGACAGCGGCAGTGGTGTGTTAGTGTTCTGAAAACGCAATTTGGTATGCTGTGTTAGTGGTGTGCGTTTGGTGTGTGCTGGACCTCTGCGGTGTGTTGTGTGCTGGGTCCAGAATCGCCACAGAGGATAGTCGGTTGGCTGGATGGCTTGAAGATGAGTATAAGGGGAGCAGTTTTTCATGAAATAGCTCTTGAGACAGGGGGCCCTTGTCACATATATTAAGGAGCCTAAGTTAAATTTTAAAGGAAAGAGGTGTGAAGAAGACGACGTGGATCAACTGAAGAATAAAGAAGAGGATGACGAAGCATTCGGTGAGGTGGAGAGAGATGATTGGTGCAGAAGAGAAGACGACAAGGCTTACCTGGACTAACACTGAGGCTATAAAAGGGCGAGGGAGAGCGAGGCACGGGGAACAGCAGAGAAGTGGTGGCTCCGGCAATTCAGGGACACATCGGCTGGAAGAGAGCGACGCCGGCTACTGCTCCGGTGAGCTCGCTTTCTACGACTTCGCATCGTGGTCCCCTGCCGTGCCTGAGCCCGTTCCGGGGAGTCAACGGAGGACGCTACCACTTGCTACTGCCAGGGGTGTCTCCAGCGCTGTTTCCACCCATCCGGGTGGTGCCCCCAACGCCAACAACACCGGCATCACCTACACAGGCGCTTGGACGGGGAGCTTGTACTACGCAGTCAGCGACGCCGCCAGCGATGCCAGCCCAAGCTCGTCGAATGCCGCCAGCGACGGCAGCCCAAGCTCGTCGAACGCCACCTCAATGCCGGCTACTGGATCCATACAACGCCGCAGCCGCATCGAACCAACCGTGAGCACGAACGCCGACCGCTAATAGTAGAACGCTAGTAGTAGACGCTGGTAGCAGTGTGCCCGGGTCGTGTGTATTTATAGTGTTTGTGTTTTGTGTTAGTTTTGTGTGTTTTGTTAGTTTTGTGTTCTAGTGTGTGTGTGTGTACGTGGAATGTAATAAATGTGCGCTTTTGTGGGTACACCTGTTGCCTAGTCCATTCTTTCGGTCCGAGTGTTCTCCGGGGAGATCCGTGACAACAACGGACATGCGGGGTCCTTTCGGAGCCATCGCAGACTAGATTTTCCGCGTATTCTCTCAGCGATACCAAATACATCCGCAGGGAATAGCGCCAAGTACTTTTTGTAAACAGGCTATAGTGGGGAATACACAGCTTGGGGTCAAGGCAGTCGTTTCACCAGATAGAGCGTATGCATGTGCTGTATTCTAACAAGTTATTGCCGCGGTTGCCGCTTTAATGCTAGCATTTGGGTATCGGTCGGCAAACAAGCAAGGACGAGAAGTGCAGTTAGTGCTGTCCCACTAACTGTGTTTCTTGTTCGTTCGCGCGGTCGGTTTCGTTACTGAGTCATCTCTGTGCCGCTGCTATGTATACATGTCAACAAAAAACGCTTATGCGAGCATACAACTTAATTTTTCCTCACAAATTGCACTTCATGGTTGTGTGCTATTTCCTAAGGGAAAAGACACAGACAACTGCATATTACATAGTGCAACAATTCACCCTTTCACACTTTTGTCATCGATTGTAAGCGCCGTCCAATAAATACACTGTCACGGATCTCCCCGGAGAACACTCGGACCGAAACAATGGACTAGGCGACAGGTGTACCCACACAAACGTACATTTAATACACCCTACGTGACACACACTAGAACACAAAACTAACACAAACACTATAAATACACTAAGGTGGCAGACTGGGCATGTTGGTGATTCATAATGGAAATGTACTCGAGAGATAGTAGAGGCTGAATTGATAGACCGGTTGGGTGAGTCCTGCGTGGCCAAGTCATCTATTGCTCTAACAAAGAGCTGTTATATTTGAGACATTTGACTCCTACTGCGCATGCGTGATGATTGCCTGGTTTTGCTATAAATACTGGTCCGAATTTCGAAATAAACCTGTTGCAAGTCAGCGCTCGTGTGTTCCATGTCATTCTTTCTTGTGTCCTTGTCTGTATTTGCGCTGTACATTTCCACTATAAATACACACGACCCGGGCACACTGCTATCAGCGTCTACTACCAGCGTTCTACTATTAGCGTTCGGCGTTCGTGCTCACGGTTGGTTCGTTGCGGCTGCGGCGTTGTAGGGATCCAGTAGCCGGCATCGAGGCGGCGTTCGACGTGCGTGGGCTGGCGTCGCTGGCTGCGTAGTACAAGCTCCCCGTCCAAGCGCTCGTGTATGTGATGCCGGTACGTGTTGGCGTTGGGGGCACCACCCGGATGGGTGGCAACAGTGCTGGAGACATCCCTGGCCGTAGGAGGTGGTAGCGTCCTCCGTTGTCTCTCCGGAACGGGCTCAGGCACCGCAGGAAGTCCAGGATGCCAAGTCGCAGAACGCGAGCTCACCGGAGCAGTAGCCGGCGTCGCTCTCTTCCAGCCGATGTGTCCCTGACCCGCCGGAGCCTCCGGTTCTCTGCTGTACCCCTGTGCCTCGCTCTCCCTCGCCCTTTTACAGCCTCGGTGTTAGTCCACGTAAGCCTTGTCGTCTTCTCTTCTTCACCAACCATCTCTCTCCACCTCACCCAATGCTTCTCCACCAATCATCTCTCTCCACCTCACCGAATGCTTCTTCCTCTTCTTTATTCTTTGGTTAATCCGCGTCTTCTTCACACCTCTTTCCTTTAAAATTTAATTTAGGCTCCTTAATATATGTGACACACACACCTCATGTAGTTGTCTGTCGATTTCGTGCCATGCGCTCTTTGTAAGTTTGCTCGGCAGACCCAAAGTCTTCGCTGCCTTTGTTCACGTGTTTCTACGCACTCAGGTCAACCGCACAGTGGCTTGATTTGGCACGCCGCGTAAAAACCTGTAAGAAGGCGTGGAACAGCTGTTTTCGTGCAAAGCGGCTTGACGGTTTATGGCCGTCAGCGCATCCCCGCGGGAGCAAAAGTTACCCACCAGCAATTTTAATAGCACAACTTGGAACAAAAGTTACCCACCAGCAATTTTAATAGCACAACTTGGAACGGTTTTTTTGCTTAGTGTTTTCCAACTTCAAAGACAATGTTTTGGCAAAACAAAATATTAGTTATTTGTATCGCTGCGCGTTTCTTTATTTTGTACAAAAATTGAGCAGACGGTCCCTCACCATGCACATAAATTCTCTCGGGCCGCCCCCCCGCTCTAATTGGCTGATTCCTCTTTGCGTCAAGTGGTGACGTCTCATCGTTTCGTCATTTTGACGTCATTGTCAACAACTTTTTACAGATTTGTGACAGTTCCGTAATACGGCCCCTGATGAAGTTTCCGATGCTTCATCTTGTACCGATTGTGCAAAGGATCTAATGCCCGGTGGACATTTCCGGCACTTTGCAATGTGGCTCCTCAAACGCGTTGCATTCGGAAACTCGTACTTGGCCCAGCAGACCTGCACACTGTTGTTCAATACGTCAAAAGTTCGCTCAAATGTTCGAACGCGGTCTCATCATGATTGTGACGGCAAGGAATCCAAGACCAATGCCGCACGCCGACACGGCAGTCCAGAAGAATTGAGGGCACCTCACAAATCAAACTCACTTCGCTGTTGCCGGACCGCTCTAACAAAGCCCGCAATAGCGCGTGTTAACGTTACTGGAGGGCGCCATTTGCAAACACAGTTGCCAGGTTAGCAATACTAAACAGACTAAAACCATCAGATGTGGAGTTAAGACGTTTGAAATCAATAAGAGTTACAATATAGGAGTTAAACACAAGAAAGCACGCGGAAAAATCATCGGTTTTGAAAATACAGTTGTGCGCACTGTTCTATGCCTGTTTCTAGTATTTTTCCAGTGTTTCCAATATATCCGGAAAAAAACTTGTCTTTTTCATTTTTTTCCGGCATTCAAAATTTCTAGAAATTTTACATCCCTACCCATGACTCGGCAGTTTTTGCATCCCATTTTACCCATGGCTTAGCACTTTTCGTGAGCCGTTTTTGACCCATGACTCAGCACATTTTTGGGACTCACTTTGTGACCAATGACTCAGCATTTTTTATGACTGTGACTCAGCTGTATTTGGGACCAATTTTGTGTCCATGACTTATGAGCACGACTTTGGTGACCACAACTCAATTCCTTCGTCAGACAGTGATTCCAGTCATGACCACATTGATTATGATTCTGGTCATGATTTCGGGCTGATGGCAATGACTCCCGTGACCATGACAATGATCTGACACTACACGTATTTATTTAATAATTGTCATACGCATTCAATCATGACTACCATACACTATTTGATAACGTGATATCGTGCGATCATCTTCCTCTCACGTCTTGCTTCGAAATTTTGCTTCCACATTTTGCGTCCAGTTTTTGCGGACACGTCAGCTGCCGACATAGCCTAGTAATGCGTTCGCATTTAAAAAAGTGAACCAAAGCTAAACCGCGTCGAGCAATGCTTAACAGAGCTTTCGCTGTGTATATCTTGGCTTAGGCGAGTTGAGCCACAGCCGCTTTTTACTTTCTACGTGACATTCTTGCGCTGGCTACTCAGCAAATTGGAGGGTTATGTGTACCCATTTTCATTGTAAACGGCACAATTTCCAAACGGTGCAGTTTACTGTATGGACAAAAAACTGAGTTCCTTATTTTGGCAGTGCGCAAGGGTGCGTTGCTTGTGTGCATGAAATGCATGGACATTGAACGCTCAATGATTCCGTAGGTGCCTACAACGCAGGCAGCATCGGGAAGGCTAACTCCAAGCGATGGCAACCTACCATCAGCTGCCTACGTTTGGTCCTGCACATAATCATTGAAGCAGGCGATATATGGCCATAAACTTCTGTCTTTTGCGGAAACCTGATGCCAGGCAGCGTAGCCCGGTTGGCAAAAGCGCTCTTTTGTCTACACGTCTCTGCACTGCAACTAAAAAGCACCGCCGGTAGTCCGGTACCATATTTCAACGATTGAGGATGGTTGGGATTCAGCGACTCGGGGTTCTAGAATGGCTATTTGTTTCTTAGGACACGAGCATTTTCGGCCTGAACAGAATGCGCCTACCAAGGCCGATAATCGGAACCGTGACCTCATGTGAAGCCACGAGGAGTCAAAAGGTTGCGACCATATACACGCACTCAAGGCCTCTCGTTCTAGAGTATACAGGACACCTTTGTGACCGTCGGCTCGATGGGAGAAAACAGTGAGGCTCTGGAGTTCCAAAAAGGGCTATTTTATGCACGGTAGCAAAAAAATTGACACTCGTGGGAAAGCACACATGAGCTACCCAGCGCAATCTTAAACCGGAAGCGGCTCACAGTAATTGCGAAACCAGTACCTAAAGAACCGAAATGAATACAGCAAAAACGGTTGAACGCGCCTGGTCACGTGGTATATAGCCACGCGCGCCTTGATGCGCTGCATTTCATTGGACGCCTACGCCCGCCACTGTGGCCATCAATGCTCCCCGTCAAAATCCGAATTTGTGCACATTTGTCGTTCCCTAGGCGCACCACCAAAACGGAATTATCTCTAGCCAGCGGACCGATACCCGAACACGATGAGATTAGAGTACTTGGTCTCATCACAAGCATCGATGGGTTGATACAACAGTAGACAAACCGACCAATGTGATGAGATTAGAGTACTTGGTCTCTTCATCACAAGCATCGATGGGTTGATACAACACTAGACAAACTGCCCAATGTGGGGGTCCAGGTGGGCCGGATAGTCCGCCCGGTTTCCAACAAACGCGGAGGGTTATGGTGCAAAGACAGCCCGTAGAATATCTGTTAAGGGTCCAATTGGACTTATTTTTGGAAATGTGGCGGAGAGTTTGAAGGTATTTTCACTTCCGCCACCGGTTGGCCTGGTATTGTACTACCTCCGGGATCGGCCTTGTCTTTAGCGCGTCATTACTATCCTGTATTTTTATCCCATCTTTCAACTCTCCTACTAACTGCACGTGGTAGCGATTGTGGCTCGGCTTGAGCCAGTGAGCAGGCCTGTGCACTTTACTTTTCTTTCTTCCTGGCAACAACAGACAGACGCACTGCGGCTGGCTCATGCATTCGTGAACAGTTGAGTCCTCTACACGACTCTTTACCTTCACCTGCGCAAGTTTGACGAGAACGCCCTCGAGGTGATTCTCAGAAAGATGTACAAACGTGCCCTCGATCCCCTGGTGAACACGTCCAACCAGCGCCTCATTGGCCTGGGGATGGTAAACACTCGAGGAACTCCAGGGACGGAATTATGGATCGCTCTCAATCGAAACTGTCTCAAAAAGTGTCTCATTTGCCCCTCTCCTATTGGTCGGCCGTGGGCGGTGGCCATTTTGCTTTTTTTGCGTCACTGACTGACGTCGTAGATGGCCCAGAAGTGTTGACTTTGGCCACCTAATTATGCGGGCAGATTGAGACGATTTTTTGAGACTGGGAAATGGAGTCTCAGTGCGTTTGAGACGCAAAATGGCGGCGGTTTATTTTTCCATACGCAGCTGGCCGCGCAAGCAACGGCGTAGGAGAGTGCACGAAGACGGTTTTGACTTGCCAGACCAGCTGTTTCGTCGCCAATTTCGACTCTGGAAGGAGACTGCACAGTGGCTGTGCGACCAACTCGCTGATGAACTGGGAGGTGCGCGGGCGAGTGCGCTGTCAGTGCAGCGACAGGTGTGCGCGCTGCGCTTCTTCGGCATCGGCGGATTTCAAGGCGCCGTGAGCAACGAGGGCAACGTCGCTATAGCCCAGCCCACTGTCAGCAAGTGTGTGCGGCGGGTGTCAGCAGCTATTGTCAAAGTGGGGTCGCGGGACGGTTGGGTGCGGTTCCCGGCGAGCCCGGAAGAGAAGGCGGCGGCGAAGGAGGGCTTCCTTCGCCACGGCAGCATCCCCGGCATCGTTGAGTGTGTGGGTGGCACACTTATCGCCATCAAGGCGCCACGGGGCAATGCTGCACACAAGGCCGCCTTTTGGAGTCGTAAGGGCTACTACGCTTTCAACACAATGATAGTGAGTAGGCTTCGCTCTCCGTTTTTGACTGCATGTTCGGCTGCAAGCTCGAGCCTTGACGGCGGAAGTTCACAACTAAGCTTGTGGTGTGCTTTCTCTTACAGGTGTGCGACTCCAACATGAGAATTATAGCTGTTGACCCCCGCTGCCCAGGATCGGACCACGACGCCTTTTCGTGGCGCTATTCGTGTCTGCGGCACGAGATAAAGCAAGGACTGCTGCAAGGTGGTGAGTTTCTTCTGGGTAAGCAATAAGAAACACCCACCTCGGTTACAAATTTCGTGGTGAGGCAAAAATGAAAACCGAAAGAGGTTATCGAGGCTTACTTCACCTCCAAAAGCGGTGACAACTGTGTCACTTTGTCTGAATTATGTCTAGCAAAGAAATATCGAAATATTACATGGGTACATTGGGGCTTTCCATTCCTACTAATCACACATGGCCCTGTCGATAATGTATTCGCACTGCACACGGTGTGTTTACGTGTGTACCTTGTTTCCTCCTCCTTTATAAGTGTCCCTATTTCCACAAAATAGTCGCAAGTTCTGCGCTTTGTGTGTGTGTATTTCTGCCTATTGTTGACCGGTGTTCTTCGCGCCTTTTTTTGGACATTGCTATGAATCTGCTGCCATTGTATCAAGAGTGATGAGATTGAGAACGACAGAGGCCACGCTTAACTGCACATCATTTCTGTTATGCAGGGGACAGTGGCTACCCTTTGGTGCCCTGGCTTTTGATACCTGTGCCAGGGCATCCCAGTCTGGCATCTCCAGAGGGGTTATTCAACTCAGCGCATAGCTCCATGCGATCCGTTGTGGAGCGCGCCATCGGCGTGTTGAAGAGCCGCTTCCGGTGCCTGCAAAGATACCGGACGCTCCAATACGAGCCGGAGCGAGCGGCCTTCATAATCGGAGCATGTGCTGCGCCGCAAAACCTGTGTTTGAATGACCCCTTGCCAGAAGAAGGAGACGTGGATGCCGCTGACCCGGACGACAACGAGCCACCTCCGGCTGCAGTCCACATGCAAGGCGGTGCAAGCCGCCTTACCTACCTGCGGGGGAGAGCCGTGCGCGACGGTATTGTCGAGCTTTTTCGGAGAACCCGTCTCCAGAGGCTTGCATACCTGCGCACGGTGCGTCGTCAGTTGCGGCGGCAATCCCAGCGTCGCCAGCACTGAGCCCATCGACACCACCTCCTAGGGTAGCTGGCCAAGGTGTTCATTTGTGCAACACAGCAGCCACGGTTCCTGTTGGCAGCGTCATCCCCTCGAGTCAGTGTACACTTGTGTGTGAGCAACTCTGCATTGTGGCTGTGCCCTTAGCCGCAGCCCGCAAAGTGCCGGCTTTTATTTTTTGTTTTCTGTGTGTGCCTACAAGCTGCTGGCGCTGAAGAAGCGCAGCGTGCACAAAACCTGTTGCTGCACTGACTGCGCACTCGCCTGCGCACCTCCCTGTTCATTGGCGAGTTGGTCGCACAGCCACTGTGCAGTCTCCTTCCCGAGTCGAAATTGGCATCGAAACAGCTCGTCTGGCAAAACCGTCTTCGTGCACCCTCCTATGCCGTGTGTGTGTATGTGCGTGCGTGCTTAAGTGGGTGAATAAAAAGTGTACTGTTTAAACAAAGCACCGAATGTGTGTGATGCTTATTAAAATGAGGAAGTCCCACTGAAGCAATTTTTTTGCTCGATATGCATTCAAGGGCTGAAATGATTTCGATGGTCATATTGTAGTGCAAGAGATGTCAAGTGCTCTTTGTTGGTATTCAGTTAAATTTGAAAGGTGTGCTTGCACCCTGTAATTTAGAAATAAATAAAAACGACAACCGAAGAGGACAACACACCTCATAGTGCATCCCCTACCGTGATGACATCAGTGGGCAGAAGGGCCATCCTTCAAAGTTACCCGGTCTGGCTACTAGCGTCATAGAGTTAGGGGACGCGCAGTGAGGTGTGTTGTCCTCTTTGGTTATGTCCTAAAGTGAGGAGGATTTTTTTATTTATTCCCAAATCACAGGGTGCAAGCACACCTTTCAAATTTAGCTGAAATACCAACAAAGAGTACTTGACATCACATCTCTTGCACTACAATATGTCCATCGAAATCATTTCAGGGTTCCTTTCAGCATGCGCTTTTATCTTTTTTTAGCAGCATTTATCAGAAGTGTTTTTATTTAAACAGATAGGTGCAAAATGCACTGCTTGCAATACCATGAACAAGCAACGTCTTCATGTGTGGTGCACAAATTGCAACATACAGACATGATAAACATGACAAGACTAGCGGCCTACGTGTTACCACAGCTTCTACGTGAGTTATGCAGACATAAAACACACTTCAGCCCATATTAAACCATGGTACACATCTAAAGCTATGCGCTGCACGTGTGTAATAAATTTCGCCTGACTAGAAAATGCGTATCACCCGCAAAATGCATGAATATCAATACAACAACGTGTGATGAAGTTCTGCTCAATGGCAAGCCCTAGCAGTTACGAGAAGATTGATGCACAACGGAATGCATCATGAATTTGGCAAGTTGTGCTGTCACAATGACTTTAACATGACAAAATTCTCGTTCATCATCATCAGCGTGACCACCCATTACAGGTCAAAGGCGTCTTCCATGTCTTTTTAATTAACCCTGTCCTTTGCCAGCTGTGTCCACTGTGCCCGCAAACTTCTCTCATCTGCCCACCTAACTTTGTTCCGCCCCCCTTGCTATGCTTGCCTTCTCTTGGAATACACTCCGTTACCCTTAAGGAGCAGCGGTTACCTTGCCTTCCAATTACATGCCCTGCCCAAGGGATATTCGTGAACCGCCATTCATGGTCTGAGAGAAGCGGCCATGTCCGCTCCACCCCACTCTTATCCGTCTAGTTTTTTCCATCTCACGATCAGCTGTCACTGCCAATTGTGAACTGCTGTTCCCTTGCTAGACTGTAGAACATTACTTTGGCTTGCTGCATGCTAATTTTTAGACCCACCGTTCTGCTGTGCCTAACTCTTTCATCGCCTGAGCGACTCAGCAAGGCAATGTCATCAGCGAATCTCAGATTATTTAGGTACTCTCTATTTACTCTTATTCCGAACAGTTCCCTATTCAGGCCTCGGAATACCTCCTGTAAACAGGCGGTGAATAGCATTGGCGAGGTCGTGTATCCTTGCCCGACGCCCTTCCTTATTGGAATTTTATAGCTGACTTTATAGAGGACTATGGTAGCCCTACAGTTCTTATATATATCTTCCAATATTTTCGCACAAGGCATGCTAAGTCCCGTCGTGGCACCTCAGTGTTTGAAGTATTCTGCTACCGATGTGGAGTAGATTAACTGCCAGCCATGGCGGTCACATTGAGACGGACAAACAGTGTGCGTGTGCTACGCAATGTGTAGACACGTTCAAGAACCCCGAGGTGTAAATTAACCCGGAGCCCTCTACAACATTGTCCCTATAAGCACGTGTGTCACAACGTGTTGTTAAAGCACACAATTAAGTGAATCTGCGAAGGAGGAAAATAATGAACATATGAAAAACAAACAGTGACTAGATATAGCATACCTTGTGTGTCTTGCAGAAGGTAAAAAGGTAACATCTAAAAACGAAATCAAAGTAAACAGTACATATCACTCCTTGTGTCTTGCAAAATGTTGCAAGGTACCATCACAAAAAATTTGCACACACACTTCAAACTGGTTATGTGCAGGAATGTGAAAGCACGTGCGTATGACACCACCTGGAACACTGCACAAGAAATGGTTAGTTGCAATTTTGACATGAATGTAGCAGGGAAAACTTGCACCATATTGAACTCAGCCAGTGGGGGGTGTATACGGCGAATATCATGTATATGACCGTCAGGAAATGCGGCCCTCGGCTTGCTGTGTGCGCCATGCGACCACGTAATGACGGTAAATTTATCCTGACATGACTGGGATTTTCTATACCATCTGCGAGTGCTCATACATGCCGTCAAGTTTTCTCGTAATGGGACTACCAATGGTTTCACATTGAAACACGAAACCAAAGTGAACAAATATTGGATAGCCTGTACACTTCACACAAGTTAAAAAGTACAAAAGGAAAAAAACATTCATACATAAGCCCCCTGAACCTGGCAGGGAAATAAAAAAAATATTCTGCACCTTGCAGAAGGAAAATAAATATATACATAACGCCTGCACCTGGCAGGGAAATAAAAAATATTCTGCACCTTGCAGAAGGAAAACAAATATTTACATAACGCGTGCACCTGGCAGAGAAATAAAAAAATAATCTGCACCTTGCAGAAGGAAAACAAATATATACATAACGCCTGCACCTGCAGGGAAATAAAAAAATATTCTGCACCTTGTAGAAGGAAAACAAATATATACATAACGCCTGCACCTGGCAGGGAAATAAAATATTCTGCACCTTGCACAAGGAAACCAAATATGTACATAACACCTGCACCTGGCAGGGAAATAAAAAATATTGAGAGAAATAAATATATGCATAACGCCTGCACCTGGAAGGGAAATAAAAAAATATTCTGCACCTTGTAGAAGGGAAATAAATATATACATAATGCCTGCACCTGGCAGGGAAATAAAAAAATATTCTGCACCTTGCAGAACGAAAACAAATATATACATAACGCCTGCACCTGGCAGGGAAATAAAAAAAAATATTCAGCACCTTGCAGAAGGCAAAAAAACGGAAAACAGTTAAAAAAGGAAATAAAGACCCACCGAACAAGTTACTGCGGTGGCTGTACCTGATTTTTCAAGACACGTACAACCAAGGCCACCGCAAGTACCACTTGCTCGGTGAGGCGCACTCTGTTGGTCCTTGCCGCATCAGCAGTGCGCACCATCTGGGCCCCGGTTTCTGTCACGGCAGCAGCCAATTCTCTCACTGCCGCCGTGAGGCTGCGCACTGCTGCTGACGTTTGGCTTTGTTGTTGCACATAAAAGGAGCATTTGCACACTTCAAAGACATGGAGGGCTCGTTTCACATAAAGATGACCCACTGAAATCTCTCTAGAGGTCAGGCATAGGTTTCGAACTTTGAATGTAGATACATGTTGCATGCAGCTGCTTCTCCTTCACTAGATGTGGTGGGTGTTGTCTGCACATACCTCCAGGAGGCGTGCACGAAGTCAACACTGCGGACTTCGAGGAGGTCGTTGGTGCACCGCGTCTCTGCTAGCAGCTGGCGGAAATCCTCCGCCCGTGTGCTCCGCTGCTGCCGAGACGGACGGCCCGCCACCACCCCTGGCTGCTCCTGTGTAGCTGTCAAAAGGAGAAAGTGACTGAATGTACACATGTCATATAGTGGAGCACGATGTGCAATAACTTGACTGTTAGGTGCAATATCTCAGAGGGCTGTTGACATGCATACTGGGGAGCAGTACGTAAAATTATTCATAATCAGCGGTATGACAAAAACAGCATTGTTTCAATGCGCACATTTGTGTAACCATCGCAGACACCACAGTTTCCGTTGTAAGAGGAAAAAAGCTTGCACAAGGTACCAGTGGTGCATATGAAAGACACTTCTGTGGGTGGCCGCCGCGGTGGCTGAGTGGTTATGGCGCTTGGCTGTTGGCCCGAAACACGCGGCGGTCGAATTTCAATGGAGGCGAAATTCTAGAGGCCCGTGTACTGTGCGATGTCAGTGCACGTTAAAGAACACCAGGCGGTCGAAATTCCTGGAGCCCTTCACTACGGCGTCTCTCATAGCTGGAGTAGCTTTGGGACATTAAAGCCCCAAAACCAAACCAAACTTGTGTGGGTATTCTAAAGGGATACTGATAGTCTGCTCCTGCGAATGGTATTAATGTTAGGTGGCTTGCGAAATGGATAATGTGCAGCCTGATATTGGAACACCAACTCCCAGCTGTGTCACAAGGCGCGCCCTCCTCCTCCAGCTCCTCTTCTTCCGGGGTGGGGGGGGGGGGGGAGGTGCCATCTATGTGAATTCATTCCACAAGACAGCACAGCTTAGTGGACTGTTTCAGCAGAGCGTGTAGTGGTGCAAAACACACGGTTACTAGGTACTGAGACACAAGAAGAAACATAGCAGTACCAAGAGGGCAAAATAGTACAAGGTACATAACTCGAGGTTCCATTTGTTAGCTCAGCATTCGCATCCCTCCCTAACTAAAAGAAAAACCACAACGAGGTCAACAATGTGCACAAGTTGTTAGGTGTACATATCAAATGACTAAAAATTCACTTACCAGATGGAGAGCGCGCCTCTGCCTGCTGCAGGCCGCTCGTCCCTGGCATCTTCCCACGGACACACGGGGCTGGTTCTGCAAGAGGCACAGCGCCCCACGTTCATGCACGAGTGTCTCCAAGTTCATTCTGTGTGTGCATTGCTCACAGTACATGGCCCCGAGGTTGACATTCATTATTCATTAGCCTCCCCTATCATTCCCCCTTCATTATTAGTAACGTCACCGCGGCTTACCACATACCTGGCTAAAGGAAGAAAACATAAGAGCTGCGACGCCTTGCACGAGGCCCGGTGACCGCAGCTTACACACGCGGCCTGCCAGCCCCGGCAGCCTGCAGCGTCCAGTGCCTCTGCGACAGGATGCGGAGAGACATATTCAAGGGCCATTCGACAGACCGTTGTTGACACGCTCACCTTCCCGCTGCCAAAATCTGCGCCTCCTGCTTCTTGCAGCGGGTGCACCACAATTGCCACGTGTGGCGCCAGCGGAGCACACTTTTGGCAACGGGGTCTGCGGCGTTCAGCAGGGCCGCAAGCTGCTGCCACAGCTCGCGCCTGCGAGCCGCCGTGTAGCCCCCGGAAAGGGGTGAGGCAGCGTGGGCGAGCACCGGGTGCTGCTCCATGAACTCCACCATTATCAAGTATTGTTCCTTTGAGACACGTGTGCTCGTCTTCTCAGACACGGTGGCCGTTTCAAATGATAACGGTCTATCATGCCAATTCCGCCAGCGATTTCTTGGTATCGGTCAGGGAATGAAATAGGGAATAATAGGGAATGTACAGCTTTGCTTCACGCGGACGTGCGCTATATATAACTTGGGTTCACACAGCAGAGCATAGACGTGCGCTCTATTGCAACAACTTATACAAAGGTTACGAAGCCGCAAGGACGAGCAAGACGGTTGGTAGAGTGCGCCTAATCGTTTTTCTTGTCCTTGATCGTTCCTTACTTACACGCCTACACACAATGAACTGACGATCACGCAGCCATACAACTTTATTTCGTCCCATATGTCACACTTCCCTGTCGTCTTGTGTTTAGCAGACAAAAAACGGAACTACACATCCCACACGTCAACCGAAGAGCATCTTTGGGCCATTGTTGTCACCGATAATAAGCAAATACACACTTACCACAATATGTTGTCTTCGTCGATTTTCCAGCCCAGCGCTCCTTGTAAGTTGATCTCCGCAGGCCCGTAGCATTCACTGCCTTCAATCAGATTTTTCTGCGCACTTCAGACATCCGCAAATTACGTTGATTTTAGACGACACGCAAAAAATCGGGAACTAGCCGTGGAATCAGCTGTTTTCTTGCAGGCCGCCGTGTTTACGCGATACCTCTGCCAGCGCGCCCTCACGGCGGAAGAAGTTACCCTACAGCAAAATTATTTGAAAAAATGAGAACGCTTCTAATTTTCCTTCGTGTTATTAACTTTACAACAGAGTTTACTACCAAAATAAAACATTACTTGTTTTCTTCATTGCGTTTTTGTTCATTTTCAGACTAACATGTTCACGCTTTACCGCTGACAGCACACCTTCGCGGCAAAAAAAGTGACTGAACAGTGAACTTAATTGCAAAAATGAAAACACTGCTTCTTTTGCTTGGTGCTGTTGAGTTTGAAATACAGTTTCTTAGCAAAATAAAACATTACTCGTTTTTTTTTTCACTGCGTTTTTGCAGCAAAACATTAGTCTACGGTCCCTTGTGCGAATAGTGGTTTCGGGGCGGAGCCCTGCTACTAGCCACCGCAACCTTGCTCCGCATTGGGCGATTCGGCGGTTGGCATCACTCGGTGTCGTCATTTTGACGTCATGATCTCAAAATTGAGACAGTTTCTGACAGCGATCCGTAATCGCGGCCCAAGAGGCACACTTGACCAACGTTCTCAAATCTCTTTTAGTTTGCAAGCTCCCACCGAGCCGCGCACGAGAAAGCGGCCCCTTTCCGTTTCCACTCACCATGCGGCGCTGCTGTCACTGTCGGCCCGGAGAGCTCGCGCTCGGCAGCGGTTGCGGCAGCCTTCTGCACCGGATCTCATCCGCTATAACGTCGCGAACGAACGCGCAGAATTCAAATTTGTTGGCCGTCTTTTAATTGTCACGTAGAAACTTCAGTCTCATGGTTAAAGAACTGTTTGGCCTGAGCAGTAAGGGTGAGATAAAGAGCAGGCTGAAGCAAGATCGCGAAAAACTGCGATCGTTTACTTGCTTCGCGCTTTATCTATCGCATCGTATTTACGATGTTTATCCTGGATAGTTTAGTGCCTGTTGGCGTAACGCTATCAATAGTTCTTGTGAATAATTCACGAACCATAATGGAAGATTTAAAATATCCATGTTCCGTTCTGTTTTTAGAACAGTCACGAAATTCCGCGCTCTGTTGCCGACGTAAGGAGCACAGCACAGAGAGCAGGGTTTTTCACGTTCACTTAGAGCATTTATTTAAGTGCACACAAACAAACACTGAATGCAGACACATCTGTTACGAAACACGGAAGGAATGCCTACAGAAGACGAGCTTTTTTACTTGCAATGGTGACTTTTCCTCTGCTTTCCAGCCGGCGATTCACAACTCTCGCTTAGAAGTGCATGCGTGTAACTATGACAAAATTCAGCACCTGGCATGTAAAAGAGGCCATATGCTCTGCGCATCCAAGTCGCGCAAGGTTTCTCAATTCCAACTCGTCTAACACCTCCCAAAACATATCTGCGAAAAGTGGGCCTTCTTTCAAGGAATTGAAACTGCTCTGTTTACAATATTTGTAAACTCTAGCATCTTTTTTGTAGGATGCTTTAGGCAGCCTTGCTCTAAGCTCCTGTACACGGTGAGGTATGAGCCACTGCCAACAACTGGCACTGGGGAGCTGATATCTTCTATGCAGGAAGGGCATGTTGTACTCTTGCTGAATTTATGCACCACATAGCCCGAAAAGTAGTATGATATGCTTTCATCTACTTCTCCCTTGGAGTAAATGTGGTCACTGCCACTGTGCTGGGGCAAGTCATTACGTTCAGAGGTTAACTCAAGAATTCTGGATTCAATCAGGTCATGCAGGTGTGCTTGCTTACAGCGGTGTCATTCTCTCGATTTCTTCAGTGTGTCTTGAATACCTACAAGCACAGCACTCGGTGCACCCTCCACACTTCCACGCAGACCGGTCTTTATAGGTGTGTACAGAGTAAGCAGTCGGAATATTTGTGTGAAATTCACGACTGTCGGATGTGACTCGTCGCCTCCAAATGAGCGCACCAATCCAAAGTGGCGCTGAAAATATAAAAGGGACTGATGAGTTCTAATGAGCGCCATATTGCCTTAAAATAAAGAAACGAAACTGCACTGATGGCCTCACCTCCAAAGGATCCTGATTGAGCTTGGCTGTCAAGACATAGTGGGCACCTTGGCCTAACAGGTATTGAACAATGTGTTGACAAAAGTGTTACCCGCAGCGATTCAGTAGTCAGCTGTGATTCAAGAAGTTTCAATCCCTTATCGGCAGCATTTCTTTCGGTGGTGTCAAGCAGCTCCAAAAACTGTTCGATGATCTAGAAGTGATCAGAGAAAACAAAGAGATTATCAAATGTTTTGGCAGGGACAGCAACTAAATTGAGGTGAGTAGCAAAAAATTTCCTTCCAAACTAACTTTGGTGGTATATTACCTGTATATCTTTGGAGCCGTGCCGAATTCCCCGTGAAGGCAATTTGACATTCAACGCATCAAAGAGATCGTTGAGGGCTTTAGTGAATGCCTCGGTGCCTTCAGAGTTTTCCATACCAGGTACCTTCGCTTCCCTGTACGTTCGAATTCCAATTGATGTTGATCTGCTGAACAACTGTTAAAAAAACGTCTGTTGAAATTTTCAACGAAACAAACATGATTCATTCACTGACAAATGAACCGTACCTGGGTAGCGAGTTTCACGCTCATTTTACGAAGGTTGTCAGGAGCCACATGTGCCCTGCTCAGCTTCGGCACAACTCTGAGAAGTTTGTCTTTCTCAGTCTCATAAAGTGTGACATAGTGATTAAAGTTGATTTTGTGATCACCTGCCTGGAAGGAAAAAGGAAGTTCTGTTGAAATGTCATGTATGAACTTCTATAGGTGGCTCTTACCATTCCATAAGTATGCTTCTTTAGGTGGGTTCTTATGCACTTGATGATGTGGGGGACATCACAGATGAAATAAATCTGCTGCGAAGGCTCCATGGGGTGTTCAATACAGTGGCATGGGGAGTCCAACTTTCCAGAGATCCCAAGCTGACTCCACATGGAGCGGTTATTGCCAGCTCCATCACTGATGATGGCCAACACTGAAGCACCATTTTTATGAAGTTCAATAACAGCACTGATAACTAGCTCTGAGAGAACTTTTCCAGGTGCTGCACCTTTAGTAGCAAATGTCGCTATAGGTTGCACCCAGTTTTCAAAAAGTGGAACAAACTTAAGTACTAGCCCATGATCAGCGAGCTGGTCTTCATTTGTGACGCAGACATCCCCGTAGTCAACAAATCCGTCCATTTTGTATGAAGCCTTGTTGAATGAAATGGCCTGCTTCAGTTTAATCTCATCGACAAGCAGCACACCACATCTCTTTAGGTGACTCTTGTCGTGGAAATGATCCCTGATGCACTGCAGTGCTGCTTCATTGTACCCATACTTGCATGGGATCCCACTGATGATTTGGTGCAGTCGAGCTTTTGTGGGAAGTGGCAGCAGTTGCATGTCTGAAATCAAACTGTACGTCTTTGAACTTGAGATTTGTAGCAGGAGGCACGTCATTAGCCACTCCTGATCATAGCGCCTCCCAAGCTTTGACCTTTCCGCTGCCATTAAGGCAGTCCTGAATGCCAACTGCTGCTTTTGTGGAAGCATGTGAATAACTTCATCAATTTTGGCGTCACTGAGTGAACGCAGTTGTTCTTTCATGGCAAGAACCTCTTCCTTTACCTTTTCCCTTTTCAAAGTGGCACGAATTACTTTCCTCCTCAGAGATTTCACTTGGATGCCCTTCGGCCTCGGTTTCGTGGTTTGCTTCTTCGCGCGCTGCAGAAAAAGCTTCCCAAGCGTCTTGCATTCAGGGCAAGTGGCGTTAAAGCTCAAAGTTGTGCATGTTTTTCGTCGCCAGGCATCACCATTCTGAGTCGCGACCGAAGATGACGATATATGCGGATACAACTTCGCAGGGCAGCCCTTGCACAATTTTAACTTTTCCATGTAGTGAAGAAAACACGACGTCTTCAAATGAATGTATGTCCCTGATTTCACTGTTGGCGTACGCTGTCAATGGCACAGGTCGACCATAGGCATTGACTGAAAAATTAAGGCAGCGTGTCACTACAACGGCCTTTTCTACTCCGGGAACAGCATCTTCGATTTTCAGCTTGTAGAGGACAACAAAAGTGTCAAGAGCGTCAATGGACCAACCTTCAATCCTTTGGCCTGTTTTTGCCATGTCCAGCAGTTCGTTGTACAGCGACGAAGTGGTCTCTGCAGAAGGGGGACTGCAATTCTCGTCGTGAAAGCCCATCGGTGCGGTTCTTTGGTCGCCGTCAACTTTTTTACGCCGCTTCACTTGAGGGGCAGTAAGCGAAGCCGGTTCCTTGCGTTTCCACGTGTTTTTTGAGAGGTATTTTGGGCAGTTGGGGAACAAACGTGGCACGGCGTCATCTTTCAAGGCCCATTTGTCGCGTGGAATGACGACAGTGTCGCCATTAATAATGTGCACGAAATGTTTTAACACGTCCTCATCTTGGAAGTGGACATCGCACACAACACAGGAGCTCGTAAGCTGTCTGTCGAGTCGGGGAATCGCGCGCTGCCATTCTAGAAGACGTGCACCTTCACTGGGCGGCCGGAAAAAATGTCTTTTCTCGGGCGGAGGCGTCTTCGAGTCGTAACCGCTTTTACAGCTGGGCACGAAGCAACGCGGCATGTTCACTACTCACTGTACCGACATAACAAAGCGGCAATATTCACGGCACCACACAGCGTAAACACGCACACGTGAAAAAAACAAAAAACACTGCTCGCTACTTTGACAGGGCGGCGGCAGCGGCGGCGACGATAGGGAGGGGCAAACATAGAGTCACTGGAAAAATCAGAGTACCGCAAAGGTCGGCATTTGACTGGCAACACTGAGCGGCCACCGCCATATACCTTCCAAGCCGACTGCGTCGCAGGAAGGCCGCCGTGTTGGAAGAGCTCGATATTCGGTGACACACCGGGTTGAGTGCTTACTCAAGTGCTTTGTGCACGAAGATAATGGTTGCTAAGAACGAAAAGAACGTTATTTTGTGCGAAGTAATGCAGCTGGTGGTTGTTTTGCACGCCGATCGTGTTTACTTCCGGAACTGTGCTACGATTGTGGGCAGCAGCTTAGCGCTGCTATCGGGAGCTTATGCACGCGTTTTTTTCCCCCTTCCGTGGAGCGAGCTACGAAGGAAACATTTCTTTACTTCGAGCCGCAGTGAGGCAAGCTTGTGCTTTTGGGCATGAACATCGTGGACCGCCGTCGGCTTCTGGTGAATGTTTCCAAGTAGGACGAAACTAACACCTGACAGTATCACAGGTAAGTACGTGCGTTCACTGTATAATTTCACAAGCTAAATAGGATATATTTAATTTAGTTTATAATCGGATACCGCTCGTTCTGGACTCTGCCGGGCGACTTCGTCCGCCGTATACGCACGACACACTGCGACTGGCATGTGCGTCGTGTGCGCACCGGTGTTTGGCCGTGATCGTAAGACGATCTGTGCACAGCAGGCCTAAAAACCAACTTCGATGGCCATTTTGCGCACTAAATCTAGCGTGATTACAGCAACGTATATGTACAGAAGTACACCGATAATGAGCGAGCGTTTGCTACATTGAGATTTATGAACGCGGCCGTCTAGTGCGTTCATGAGTGGCTACTCTTCCCAACTTATTTACGACTGTTTTCTTATACTGCAAAGATTTGCTGCCTGTGTAAAAAAAAAGGCAGGAACGCCCGCTTGTGACGCAGCACTTTGTTTTTCTAAGTTACATGGGTGATGTATAAAATTCTTGTGGTTTTAGAGTGGTTTATGCAACATGCCCTGCATTTGAATTGTATGTGGCCACATAGTGACAGAGTGAAACTAAAGCTACTGTGTGTTCTGTTGGTTTGTATTTCTTGTTATGGATCAAGCACAGCATCTGGGTATGCACCGTAGCATTTCAACATAAAAAATAAGTATGATGACTTCAGTTCATTGTGTGTGCTCGGCTTACAAGCTCAAAATTTGAAGCATGTGTTGTGAATATCACCTGGCCGTCGGTTTCAAGCTCAAAATGCGTATGTATACATGAGGAAAGGATAAGTGGAAAAGAGGAAGTAATATGGGCCTCGTATTGACCATATTTTAAGAAAGGACTGCAATGTGTCAGATTCTGATATCTTGTGTGTAGGTGACCAAAGGAAAATAAATCAAAAGATGAGTTACTTGAATATTATATGCTTGCAGTGTTTGGTAATATTCTCTTGAATGTTATTTGTATAGGTCAGTTTCATTTGTAATAAAGATACAGGTACAAATTACACATTCAATGAAAGCGAGGCAGTAAACAATATGAACGCTTTTTGCGGGGTAAGCGATAGCCACCTTGCATCCATTTATTGATACCATATATAACATATACATTGCTTTCATTTTGCCGACCGCAAGCCTACAGCTTTAGTCATGAATAAAGTGGAACTTTGGGCTAGTTGGCAGTACTTTTTAGAGAGAGACTTGCCGAAGAAACAGAGGACGGAGAAAGAAGGATTGGAGAAGTGAAAACACTCAAAGAAGCTTTAATTGCAGAGACATACTCAAGGAGACCAACATGTCGGTGCTCACTGCTGTTGCAGAAAGCCTGTTTCAGAAATTGTGCAGAGAATATAGATGACCCACTGTCCTCAGTGCCACAAAGGAACAGCAGAAAAAAAAATTCAGATTTTGCCCTGCTTCCACCATATCTCTGTTCTGAAATGGCAGCAGAACAGTTCAACACAGACGTAGTGTTCGTTGGCTCCCACTCCCCTCACAAGTAGTCAAGCCTTTATACACTTTTCAGCTTAATTATGGTGAGGAAACTGGTTTGAAATAGGAAGTATGCCACAAAGCTTGTTGAATGTGCAGCAGCTGTGGTTTGCAAGATAGCTGTAGGTCTGTTTATATAGGCAGACTGGTCGTTTACTAAACAACTGACCAAGAGAATACGGTGCTTAACTTAATAAAATAATGCTCAATATCTGCATATACACTGTAAACCCTGTAGTTTTTATCTGCTGTACAGAAGCACAGAAGTCTTAGGACAATTAAAAGACAAGTTAACTAGGGGGATTCTTGAGGCACCTCTCATTGATAGGTTGGGAAGGGACGCATGTCAATGATAGATCTGGTGTTGATTTTCTTCAAAGAGCACTTAGGTTGCTTAATTCTAGATAATATAGTTTTTTTTTGTCATAAGGTGAGTCTTTATTCTTTTTAATTTCGCTACAGGTATGAAGCTTTCACCTTCTTTGCTTTTGATAGTTTTTGCTGTGATACAAATTTTTTCCCGTAATCACAAAGCTTTCACCATTCCTGTTTAAGTGTTGTGGCTAGACACATTGCTTTCCTTAATGGGGTTATCAAATAGAGCTCATCCCGTTCTTCCTTCATCATCCTGTGTTTCTGAGTAAAGCCTCTCCTTCAAATGTGATCATGAAGTAGGCACACCATGCAAACTTCAAAAATTGGTCGACTAAGACACTTTGTCACCTGTAACAAAGTGCACGTAAATGAGTGACAGTGCCTTTTTTCTCTTTATGGCACATAAGCCAAACGTGCTTATGCTGAAGAAACTTGGAAGTGGAGGTACACCTGAAGTAGAAATTAAGAATGGCTTAGTTTTGCTCCTTCCGACTAGCAAACTGCCTGTAACATCCATCATGTACGGAAGCTACAAGTTCTGAAGCCTAATGAATTTTATGATTTCTTTTCTCGGATTTATAAAGACAGGTTTAACTATGCTTCAATGCATGTGTTGCTTGGAACGTATCACGATCTGTAATTACTGTGCTAGCAAACTAGTTTCAGTTGCAGCGCCAATCATCACAATGGCAGTGAGGTAAACCGAATGCCCCTGCTGTTGCGCCCTTGGGTTAAGTGGAGTAATCACTGACTAAAGAATAAAGGGTAGTAATAGTGGAAGCAACTGCATTTCTTTCATACATTAAATTTTGATGGCACTGCAGAGGATGCTTTGCTATCTGTGAAAAGCTTTCAAAAAGCCTATGGGATCAGCAGATACAGTTTGAGCTATGAAATTGTCTGCCTTGTCATAAACAAACTACTCTGCATTACTCTGCAGCTGAATGGCACCGGCAGAGACATATTCAGCCAACGGAGGTCCTCATCTGTCACCACTGGGAAGGCACAGCATTACACAAGAGAGGAACTCTCTTACAACTCACAACAGCGGGCGCTGGTGACTGGTGCCAGGACCTTCCCCGCAAGCCTTGTTTCTTAGAAAATATGCCGATGAGCCAGTTCCTCTTCATCCGCATGTTCCAAGCAAACACTCATTCCAAAAGTATACATCACTGACCTCACCTCCAGAAGCAAACAAGTTTGCTTCACCTACGGAACACACTGGAGGCTAACACCACCAGTGTAAATAAACAAAGTAGAAGCACTGCAAACAGCGCACGCAAGACTAGAAACACATATCACCCCTGCAGTCATCTTGAACAGTAAGTGGAGTTTGCTGTACAACATAACAATAACAGCTACCTAGTACTGAAAACACAATTTAAAAGTACCAACTCTCAAACAGCAACACCCTTGGTGCATACGAACAAAAATAAAATTTTGTACATATGACAATGAAACTGCAGAGCATGAACACCAGAAAACACCGATTGCACAGTACCTCCTCAAAACCACAGCAAAGTCTGATTTCATCCTTCTGCAGAATACAGAAAATAGTTTTTGAAGCTACAAAGCCTTACATACAAGCCATAATAAGCAGAGTGAGCCAGTACTCTCATCCTAAGCACGGACCAGAACAGCTTCTCAAATACACTTAACATTTTGCCAAGATGACAGTATATAAAGCATCATCTACCACACAAATATGAATGTGTGCTTACAGCCCACCTAAACAATGCAATCCAAGAACATTTCAAATGCATCAAACTGCTTGAATAAATTTTAAAAATTCTATGCTATGCGTACAGCTTCTATACAAAAAAATAACAGCAACAATGAACAGCACTAACTGGGTTCAGCTCACAAAACTCCTGCAGGCATTTTTTCCCACATAGTGCAGCAAATTAAGCATTAGTGGAATGGCTAACAAAGACTAGACACAGAGGCACAGTCATTCAATATCTGTGCCTTCCGACTCCCTTAACAAAGACTTGGTCAGGTTTAAAAAAAAAAACCAGAACCAGCTTGCAGTGATGACCCACGAATCAGAAATAAATAAATAAATATTGCAAACTGGAATAATTTCTTCTTTGCCTGACCCTGGAGGCTGAACTCAGCATGGAACATCATATGTGACCAAATTCAAAACACATTTCACACCAAACACACATGGCCATTGTTGTTAGAGGACTATAAACACCTAACTTTATTGCGTGTTTTCTTCTGTCAAACGATGCGTTAGACATTAGAATACATGGGTTAGTGGGTGGTATTTGCCTACAACTGCTAAATAATTTATAATTGAATTTCTTCTGTCATGTTGTTTTGGTTTCATTGACCAATTACGCCTGTCATTTCAAGTTAATGTTTTGGTCACGTGATCCATCAAAAATTAATATAATCGCTGATGTGTAGTTTCAATTCACTACAACATTTAATCCAGCCTCTTTCAAGACCTGCAATGACAAAAAATGACCTGTCAGGAATTATATCAGTTTTTCTAGTGGATCAAGTGACTATTAACTTGACGTCACAGTCGTCGTTTGGTGAAACTGGAACAGCATCAAGAAGAAATTCAATTATAAATTATTTAGCATTTGTACACGAATACCACAGGCTGCTCCATGTATACGAATGTCTAACGCATCGTTTGAAACAAGAAAACATGCAAGCAAAGATGTGGTGTCTATAGACCTTTAAGGGTACTAAAGACAGTGACAAGCCCATATTACAAAAAGATGTCATCCTTTTCAGCCTGAGACATACAAAACGTAGAATAATGGTACCCCGCTGTCGATTCTTAGCACAGTGCAACAACGTACTGATATGGACACAGAATTTATGCTTGAAGAGCTAGACCATTCTGAAAGTTACAGCTCACTTTACAGTTGAAACAGCTGCACGCATGCCAACACTTTTTGATCCGCACTTAGGGTTCTGTGCTGCTTTCCTTTGCAGCATTTCATTTTTTGCACGCAGTGCAAAGCGCAGCCTACACAACAAAAATTCACGCACAACTTTGTCTGCAACATTGTGACATACAGGAAAAACAGTGAACGTGGGCTCCACGGCTGCAATGAGGGTTCTGACTTGATCAATGTTGGCTTTTCCCATGACAAGAGACTCTTCATTCTCCCTGAAGTATGTCTCCACACACTCTATGAGGTGCATAACATTTTCAGATGGTGTGCAAAGAGATTGCTTGTCTGGAACGTAGTTCTTGAGTGCCAAAAACCTTTTTTCATTCTTTGTCGGCTGAGCCAATAAAGCTGTGCAGCTCTCACAGAGCTTGTGCTTTTTCATAATGTTGCGTGCTACATAACCAGCGACATACTCTAGAGACTGCTGTTCTTCAGGATCAAGGTCTCCTACTTCCTCTGGCATATTTATATTCCCTAGTTCTTCAGCCAAGTCAGGTCGGGAGGAAAGAAAATCTGTTAGCTGAACAGAGTCATCAATGTCGTAAGAGCCATGCCTGCTTGGCTTGAAAAATTGTGCCAGGACAATGACTCTCAAAGTATACTTGAATTCCCGTGCCCTGGGCACGGGCGACTTAACTCTTATCGTGCTAAATAGGTTCTCGAGTGCGTCTTGACAGAGGTGACTCAATAGCAGAAATTTTAAATTCTTGCTGTGCACAAACAGTTCACGTAAGTTCAGTGCAGTTGTAGTTGTTATTATTATGCCGGCCTGGATAGGCTTCCATGTTGCATTCGTCTTTGCTTTGTCAATGATGCGGAAGTTCCTGAAGACCTCCATGAAGTCATTCAGGAAGGTCACAGCTTCCTTTCCCTTTTCAGAGCAGAGGTCACTCAACGCCATAGTTGGCGTTCGAGATGTCATGAGGGAAAACCACTTGAACACCTGGTCCACAAACCATGCTGTCGTTAGGGCCTCTTCGTCTATTTTGCCCTGCTCGACCAGAAGCCGTAGGGCAGATGCTACTGCATGGTTAAATACAGCATATGCTGTGCCTACATTCATTTTTTCATAATGACTTGGATTTAAATGTTTTAACTTCAAGCGTGGAGCAAGCTTCAGGCTATGCTTCTCGTCAATCTCGCATAGCTGCTCTAGGTACTTGATGGAGACCTGGAGAAGAAGCAAATGATCATTGTCGATTTACATGTGTAGGCTAATGTAGCATTCTGTATGTTTGCAGGTGCTTGCCTCTCATGTAATGCCCTCACAAAGGGACTCTTGAGTTATCTGAATAAATAAAACTGTAAAACCATATTTGTATTTATTTGAGCTGAATCCTATACATGCATCACACTGAAGTATGCATCACACTTCATTGCAGATGCAAAAGTCGCAACATTTTTCAAATAATTAAAATCTATTGTGCACGCTGTGTGGTGAACAGCAATAAAAGACAGTGTGAGACTTATACAGCAACTTACCTCATTGGATGGCAACTTGTTCTTCCGCACCGTGTCGTCGTCTAGAAGGATTTTTTGTTGCCGAACCAGGTGCCCGCGCAAGTTCTTCAGCAGGTGGGGTGCGTCCGCAAGGAAATGGAGGCTTCGGTTGTTTCCACATGGATGGGGGCAGGTGGTTCTTGGACGACCATACTTAGTGGCCATGATTCCACGCAGCCTCCAGATGGCTTGATTTCCTCCACCCATATCTGACGTAATGCAGTCCACCGATAGGCCGATGCTTTCACAGCGCCTGATGATTTCAAATAGCAAGTCCAGTACTTTGGCTGCATCAAAGGATTCAGCTGAAATGAAAATAAAATGCTGAAACCTTTCATTTATTTTTTGCACATTTTACTCATAGGGATATGCATACTGATGCTGCATTTATTGCATTATGCTGCTATTAGTGGTGCCTCTCACCCGCTCCACACTTGGCTGGCACACAGGCAACATGGCAGGGCACAAGGCCAAGTCGATAACCACTTTCTTGAAGCCTTGCTTCATTTTTTCATGCTATCTTCGTTCACTCATCAGCCGCTTAGGAGGTTTAGCAAGCAAGTAAACTAAGTACCAGCGATGACATGTCACCAGTAGTCGTGCCAAGGATGCTGCTTTAGTTGTGCGAGACATCACTTCGTATACCTATGTAACAGTCTATACAGTACGGACAACTCATTTCGGCTTTATTCTGTGGGTTGTCATTGCCTGCGACACTAGGTGGTCTTAACCAACATCAACTGCACTTTCTGTAAACCTGCCCTGTGCATTAACTCGCTACCATCCAAGAAAAAGTAGGCAGTTCAGTAAAGATTCTAGGAGGAACGTTGCCACTCCATGTTACACATCACCGGCATGCAACTCTTTAGGAATTGGCCAAACAGTCCCTGCAGTTATGCACATATGAAAAGTGAAAACATTGTGTTGTTCCCAACTTTACATGAAAATTCACTTAACACTTTAACTTCCAACTGCTACTTACCTGTGAAATGATACGCGACAGTCTGCTTCCATCTTGATGCAATTCCACCAAGCATGAAAACCAATGCATGTGTGGCCAGTACAGGTTCTGCACTTGGGTCCGAGGAAGGAAGAGTGGGGCGGCCTGAAGAATATTTCAAGAATGCTTATTTGGGGCATAGCAGTGCAGAGCTGTCCAGCATACATTATAAAGTAAGCATGCAGTGTGTTTTATTAGCACAGGAAAGCACCAAAAATAGAATCAAAACAAATATTGCTGAGTTGGGTTTAGTAGCACATAAGCATCTAAGCCTGTCATGCAGCAAGCTTAAGCAAATTAAGTTGGACACCACTTTGATAGCTTTGTTTATCAGGTATAACAGGTTTCATCTAAAACTACACAAATATAAGGTATTCCAGGGATGCTTGAACGGCTTTCTGTGTGTACCTATACACACACATTTAGTCATTAACCCTTAGATATTGAAATTAGTGCAGTAAAAAAATTAGATGCATTTCATTTTTGTTTCCACACTGCTAAATTAAGTATCACATGGCAGTGCTCATTACTGCATTGGTTTTAGCTGCAAGAGAACTACACTGCCTGATATGTAAACAACAGGCCGCATTTGTTTTTGATGAAGCCTTACCTATGACGGAGCGTGTTGTAATATCACAGTCCAAACCAGGTGTCAGTTGGATTTCGTCCAGCATTAGAACCGCATAACGCTCTTCATTGTGGAATGTTGCCACTTTTGATGCCAAAGCTGGAAACACTTCTTCAAGAATACCTAGAATGGCAAGAAAAGAGCCTTTTATTATGTTTGATAGCTTTAACATTAGTTCAAGGGTATTGTAGAGAACATAATTACAGTGTATCTTTGCTGAAAAACATGCATGCTGGAATGATCACTGCTAGTTTTCTTTGAAATTCAAAATTACAAGCTTCAGCCCAGTGTTTCAAACAACCTCTCTTGTCACTATCAGAGCATTTATAAAATCTTTTCTAAAAAGATGAGTGCAAGGCTTCTGCTGCCGCCTAATATTTGTATAGCTGTACTTGCTATGTGATCATCGGTGAAGTCAACAGCTAGTCCTGAGTTGCACCTGCAATTTGGAAAATGTTATTATAGAGCTGCAAACATTGCTGCATACCTGGGGTAAACTTGATGTCTTCAATATGCTTCTGAAGTGTGCGTTCAGCAGGGAGCGGCCAGCCATTACCTCTCAGGTACTCATAACCTCTTCCCCCACAGGCAAGTCTGACCTGCAGAGACTCCTGAATTGTCTTCTGAGTCCATGATGACCCTCTCATTGTTCCCTTTTGCAGGACACGGAGCTGGTCTTCTGCAAGAAGTCCATTAAAAGAACTTCTCAGGGCGTCACACTCCATTTCCGCCCTTGCACGCTTTCTTCTTTCCAAGTTAAGTTGGCGTTTCAGTACGTCAACTTCACTGAACATGTTGGGAGGTGCATCCTCTTGAATATCAGAGGTTATGGGCACTTCTGTTGCCACATCAGCAGATTCATCATGATCATGTGGCTCTTTTGAAGACTTGAGTCCATCTGCTATGCTGTCAGCAGCTGCAAAAGTTTTCATAGCAATTTTTTGGTTTCCAACACTTTTTGTACCAACATATCCAACTGCATTACTTGTAGTGCTACACTTAAAAGGGCAGTGTTAATGAAATAATTGATGTTCCTCTGTTTGGTCACCGTATCAAGCCATAATTCAGATCGTAAAAAAGTTAGAAGATCAATACCAGTTACATTCAAGTACGAAATTGTCCATTTTGCATTACATGTGGCTACATGATAACTGACCGACAAAGCACTGCTGCAGTGTATGTATGAAAAACACATTTTGATTAGGGGGAAAATTACCTATTAGCAAGTTTTCCTCTTCAGGTTCAGCCTGTTCTTCAGCCAAGTTGTTTGCTGGTGAATTAGGAAGGCGGGCGAATGGTGGCTTTCTGATTTTTTTTGGCACACGGTGAGAAAAAATACTTGGCACAGCTTTGTGCTTTAGCCTCTTCTTCCCATCCACTCTAGCCTTCTCAAAGCCTTCTGCACAAAAGTGGTCCTGCAAATGTTGTATGGTTAGAAGTGTGAAGCCTGTTTCACATGGTGCGACGGGAACGAAAAATTACGGCCCGGTCGCACTGTCGTTGCAACGGTAATCGCAGCTGCCGTTTCACATGACAACGATTTCTGTCGGTGCCGTCGGCACCCTAGCGTCGGTGCGGCCTTTCAGTGGACTAAAATTCTTCGGCTGCAATAAATGTCAAACATCGTGGCAGGCGTTAATTTCGTAATCATGAGTAATAATATTGAGCCGCGATGTATTATTAAGTTCAATAAGACGTTTTCGAGATTTTCCTGTCATGTCGCTGAACTCCTATTGCCTGACTACTGTGGCCATCGCTGCGACCGCACCGACGCTGCGACAATGCGACCAACTTGTTGAAAGTCTGTCGCAGTGGCCCTGCGACGAGAACGACGCGCATTTCTGTCGCACAGCGGCAGGAATCGCACTGCGCTGCGGCAACAATCGCATCATGTGAAACGGCCTTGATGCTGGTCACCCAAACGCTGGGCGGCCTAAGGAGGCTCCCAGGGCTTTTTGAATGAAGCTTTGTTTCAGACATGTGAAACAAGAAAAACATCGAAGATAGCTGCAATAACAAGTTTAAAGACCAACTCAAGAGACAAAGAATACGTTAAAAAGGTTTAGAAGTTTACGCAACTAAAATAGCTCATTTGGGTGCAAACGCGCACGTGGCCGCAAACACGCAGCTTTAAGGATTGCTAACATTTAACTCATTTCTATTTTTCTACCCATGCCAACACAACTGCACAGAAAGCGGCCGTTATGCGGACGCATGACATGCACTGACGATGTTTTTATTGACTGTGATCGTCACGGTCTGCGAAAAACAATTAGGTGCCATGGATCGAGTGACTCGAGGCGAGAGCGCGCTCACGTGCGCGGAGAAATCATGCGAGTACGTGGTGCACGTGAGGACGCGGAATTCTCGCGTGGCAAGTGGACTCTAGACAAGTGTTCCTTCGCGTGCCACGAGCACGGAATAATCGCGTGCGAAGAGCAACAAACGCGAGCACGTGTACCCGCGTCAAGAGTGCGAGGCGCTAACGATCCCTGCAATGAACTCCTATTTTCGTAGCATCGCTAACACCGCGTGCACTTCGCTTAAATATCTTCTAAAACAGTGCCGAAAAGCACAAACAAGGTGTACTTACCTCCCACACGCGGGTGTTTTTCGTAGGCTTGAAGTTCTCCCGGCCGATTCTGTGTAGCCACGCAGAACGACGCTCTCGGTCATTTTTCCCGGTCGGAATCGAGAAAAACGTCTTTCCAGACTCGGTTCGGTTGCTGCATCCGAAGGCGCAGCAGCCAGGCATGATTCCTTGCAGTCAAACACGAGTGCGACAATCAGAAAACAAGAATCGTAGGGGACCTGCTATGTCTGCGCTCTAAGGCCAGTTTCACATGCTGCGACTGGACCGAAAATATCCGGTGTAGTCGGTGAGGCCGCAGTGCGATTTTCGGCCACTGCTTTCACATGCGACACCGACACAACGAATTCGGTCAGAGGAACAGGCAAGGTTCCTTGATGTTTGCATAGGCAACCCATTATTAAACGCGACAGAAACATCTCACAGAATGTGTTGACGCTTTTATGACCAGCGTATTTTTAGATGCAAGGCATTATTCCGTATGTCTTGATTAGAATAAACAGTTTTGCTTCCACCACGGTAACAGTTCCCACGTGACCGCACGTCGCACGCCGTCTCGGCGCTTCCCAATGGTCAGTCGCAGGGCGAACACACCGACGCTGCGACTGAATTCCATCCGGACGGAACTCGATCGCAAGCCGTCTGCGACTAGACCGACGGCCCTCCCCAGTCGCAGACCAGCAGAATTCGCAGTGTCGCAGGCGAAAATCGCATGCATGTGAAACGAGCCTAACTCAGCCGGCCCGCCCGGCGCTTGGAAGGTATATGGCAGCCCAAGGTCACGTGGTACGGTTGGGCCAATGAACGCGTCGGCGGCGAGGGGCAAACGAATGCGGTACTCTGAAGTTTTTCCAGTGACTCTAGGGCAAACATAGGGTGCCTCGATGCCAGCGCTGCGCCGTACAGGGTGGAGACACGACCTTCGTGGGCGCCATCTTTGGGCAAGCGCTGAAATGCGGGGCTACGGAGCGTCCGCCGTTATCCTTCTTTAGAACGCGCTTTCGCTAGCAGGCTGAGCTGTATAAGGTTTCTGCATATATGCTCACAGTTCTGAGCACTTTTTGCTTAGTGATATAAATGAAAAAAGAGCTAGCGTTTGCTTGCAAGCGCAGCTTTTAGAGCAAATGACCACTGTGCAGCTAGGACAGCACTTACTTTTTGGCCGTCTCAGATGCTCAAAGCGGTTATTTTAACTGAAGTGACTGTTTTATAGAGCAATGCCTTTTGTACTGCCAGAACATGACGGAGTTTATAAGGCGCATGACATGCAAAAGGCTTTAACTGCGTCTGTTGATGCAGATGAACAACTAGTTGACGTTTTAGTCAGCCGCGCATATCAAAAATATTTTGCATCGCAGTCGTCTATTGTAGACAGTAAAATAGACACAGCAGAAAACATTATCCGTGATGAGTAGACCAAACTTTGACTCCTGCCACTCGATGATGTACACAGCATTTTATTTCAAAATAATCATCAACCGCTTGAAGCTGCCTCTGGCTGCATGCCTAAGAGGAGACATCTCTTAAACAGTTTATTCAAGGTTTGTGCCAGCGACAGTTTTGCTGCCGTACCCATCATCCGATTCTTCTGGCTGGCTTAGCCAACGCAAGTATATGCGCAGGCGCATCGTCACAAACCGCTCTAACAGTCTGTTCATAAGATTTGGGTGTTCCGCGCAATCAACCGCCGGAATGGGAACGGTTTGTTCGATAAGGCATTTAATGGTCTTCATTGGACTCTTCAAACTACAGATGTCTTTTTGTTCCGATAGGTTTTTGAAGAGACTTTCGCACGAAGAAACAAAGTCAAGAACTTGCTCGCTCACATATACAAGGTTACGGGCTCCAGCATTATATTCTTTCAACTGCACTAGGGTATGCTCCTCTCGTACCTCTTCAGAAAGAAGCATTCGTGTGCACGGGGCGCAGGACCTTGCGGAAAGCGCAAGGGGCCTTACCAAGAACCCGGCCAGGTGAGCGACGATGTCGATTTCAGCTCTTGTCAATGACTCCATTGCTTCAATTTCATCACATGCTAAAAGTCCTTCGTGAACTTCAGCTTCGTGCTGAACTTCTTTGATTTCGGCCGAAAAAAAATCAACCAGGTAAGTGGTGTCATCGATGTCGTAGCCTGAAGTTTTCGGAACTTTGAGGAACTGGCTGACAGTTACAATCTTGAGTGCATTTTTTAGGTCGTATGAGCTCGGCACAGGTGAAATCATTCTGATGACCGAAAAAAGGTTTTCCAAACAATCTTGGACTATCCTCCCAGTCAAAACAAAACTGTACCGGCGTTCTTTCAGCAGAAAGATGTGCAGCTGCAGGACTACTGTTGTTGACATGAGCACCCCTACCTGGCTTGGTTTCCACACTTTTCTTACTCCTATTCCCAAGCCTTCGATGACTTCCATTGTGAGTTTGAGATGTGCAATGGCTTCCTCATATTTACTCTCATTCTTCAAACTGAGAGCGACAGAGGGATGGCGAGCAGTCATTATTGTGAACCATTTAAAAATTACTCCAAAAAACCACGCAGTTGTTTCTGCTTCAGGTGACAGCTTCCCGATTTCGATGTAATATCTAATCGCTGCTGGGGCTTCACGAAACAGCTGAACCGCTATCCCTACCTTCATGTTTGTAAAATGACCGTTAGATATGTGGATGTTGCTCAAGTTCGATGCGACCTGCAACTGGTCTGTGTCGAGTTTTCGAACAGCCTCCACATGCGCGATCGACACTTCATTGCTGGGCAACTTGAACCTTGCGACGATGGCATCGTTAAGATGCATCACATCTTTTCGCACCAAATGCCCTCTCAAAGTTTTTAGCACATGCGCAGGGTCTGGCATGAAATACAAAACATTTTCGCTGTCACATGGATGTGGCACAGAACAAACAGTTACAGAACTGCGAGAACTCGACAGGTTCAGTGACCTCCACATGGAACGATTTGAACTACCCATGTCGCAAGTGACACATACCACGCGCAGTGATATCTGGGTGCACAACTGTATTAAATGAAAGACAAAGTCTTTGAGCTTATCTCCACTGACAAACGCACCTGTGTAGTGGTAGGCTATTACTTGCTTCCATCTGGTAGTCAAACCACCTACCATGAAAACAAGGGCATGGTTGGCAGGCTGGTCACTTTCGGGGAGCGTGATCTTGCCAAGAAAGCAGTCACTGCTACGGTCCAGCTCCACACCTCTCCGAATTTCCAGCTCATCTAGGAAAAGGACGCAGTCCCTTTCAATCTCAGACATTGCAGCCACTTTGGCTTCTATTAAAGTCAGAATTTCTGTTAGCACACCAGGTAGGAAGGTTAAGTGTTGCAGACTCCGGCACAGAGTCCTTCTAGATGGAAGCGGCTGCCCTTGTTCCAATAAAAGGTCGTAGCCGGCCGAACCACATGCAAACTTAAGCTGTAGCGCCTTCTTGATCGTGTTGGCACCCCAGGAGCAATTCTTCCGGTTTTTCTTTTCCAAGGCAGCCTTTTGGTCCTGGTTTAGGAAGCTCAAATTTGCCGTCAACGTTGTAAGGTTTTCTTCGAGCTGCTTTGTTCTTTTTGCAGCTTTTTTCAGCTTTTTGTTTGCCTGCAACAAACTTTCTTCTAACTGGCTGTGTTTTCTTTTTTCGTCTTGCAGCTCTTTTCGCAGCTCACTTGTGGACAGCGAGAAAATGTCGATTTGTTCTCCTGAATCTTCACGCGTGTTTTCAGGCATCGCTAGGGTCTCTTCCTGGTCAGGTGTCGTCTCAGGGGTTGGCGAAGAGCCTTTTGTAGCGTCAGGTGTAGAACTACCAGGAAAAAGCCGCGGTGCAGGCGGCTTTCTTCGCTTTGGCTCAGCTGTTCGCGCAAGAAAGAAATTAATTCATCAGTACCTAAACATATCCGAGGCTCTAGTGCTCCTCAGATTATCTGATGCGGATACTAGGCTAGCAAACCGAATGGGGGCAAACACTTACGCCTAAAATCAAACAACGTCGGGACAGCCGTTGACTTGAGGAGCCGCCGTCCATCCATTCTGTTGCCCTCAAACTGATCTTCCTCGAAGTGGCGCTAAAATGAGAGAGACGATGAAACTGTCATTTCGCGCCTCTGGTCGTGTGCACGCAAACAAATGAGATAATAAAAAAGCGTTAAGGAAGCGTTGCGATATTACAAGCACAGGATCACGAAGTATTTCTGTGGACGCCAACCAAGCGACAGCACTAATTCGGGTGTCGGACGGGCAAATTTAACTTCACTTAAATTTGGCTTAACCTCGGACCTGTATTTGCGCGTTTGACAACGGTGCACTTCGCCTCGCGATGTGTCATTACATGGAGAAGAAAGAGCTGTATTCGGGATGAACTTCTGTACTGCGCAGGCACCTTGCTTCCTCGCGACCGCTTTCTTAAAGCGACGGACAGTTCACAATAGAAGTTTCTTCGTGACTAGTCGAATTGCCAGCCATATACGTAAACGACTTAATTTTCGCGAGGGCCTAACTTTGGGTTCGTTGCGAATCGCAGATACCTCGAAAAATTATTCCCGTGAATAATTTGAGAAAAGGAAGGTGAAGGGGCCTATTATTTGTGCTGCGCAGAATTTAGCACTTGCGAAAAGACCACTTGCAAAATTCCAGAACGGCTGACTCGTAGGCAGGTTTTTGCAACCGAAACTGCCTGTTCATAGACTGCATTTTCACTTCCTACTCTGGCCACAAAAGTGGGTAGGTAGCACGTGGGAGGTTCACCCGTCAGCCTCTATTATATTCTTTTTTGAAAAGGAGAGAGGGGAATGCTCCTTAATCTGCGTGAACCGGAAGCCTCGACGGCTGCTACCAGCTTTCAAGATCGAGTGTAAAGGGCAGCTGTTGAAAGAGTACAATGGCGCTTTCCTTCGACAAATACCGGGGTCCACCTGCTTCACGTGTTTTCACCGCGGCTCTGAACAAAAAAAAAATGTGCGATCGCGAGAGAGTAAAGATCATCGTGAGACACTCCGTGAATGATACGGAAGTTCAGTGTAGCTCACTGAAAGTGAAAAGACGCAATGATTCATATATTTAGCTTGTAAGCCTTCACATAACTGGTAATTCAAAATGCTCCGCCTCAAGAACAAAGCGCGCTACTTCCAATGCCAGGCAATGCGATGCAACACGTGCTGTACTCACGTTTCTAACTAGGCTTCGAGCTGCAGCTTTGAAGGCACACAAAAATTCCTGTTGCGCACAGTGCGAGATTGGTGAACAAGGCAAAAACATATATTCAAACCGCACAAAGTCAGTGCTTACGGGCGGATGGGCGAAGCGGTGTGGTATAATGTTATTCCTACTGAAAGCACATAACTGTGAGCGACATTTAGAAAAAGATCTAATAGCTTTAGCGCAGACAACGACCACGAGAAAGACGGCACACAAACACAAGCGCTTGTGTGTGTGTGTGTGTGTCTCATCTTCCTCGTGGTCTGTGTCTGTTCGCGCTAAATTTTTTTACATTATCTATATGAACAAACTAGCCAAAAAAAAGTTTTAATGATGCATAAAAAGAGCACAGACATTGTGGCTTACCTCGCAGATCTTCGCGTTGTCATTCGCCTTCTAGTTCTCACGCTTCACTTTCGCCTCCCATATTTTTCTTCGTCCCTCATCCCGTGGAAAACGAAAATATCGCGCTCCTTTCTTCGCCAAGCCGGCACACAATGGAACACAACACCCTGGCATGCTATTTTTCGTGAATTAAAGCAGTTCATCAGCTCAGAATCCAGCGCAAAACACGGCTTCGAACCCTCCACAGCAGCGGCACGAAAAGCGACTTGCCCCAAGATGGCGAGCGCGGAGAAGACGGCGGCGCGGCGCATGCCAAAGCGTGTCACCACCCTGGACGGCGGTGCTGGCATCGAGGCACCCTAGGGCAAACAGTGTGGCGAGCGCCACCGCGCGGCAGGAAAGAGAAAGGCGACACTCCGCGCGCCGGAGCTTTCAAACTGAAAGAGATCTAAAAACGTTGCACTTGACCAATCAATACAAAAGACCTTCATGGATGGATGGATGGATGGATGGATGGATGGATGGATGGATGGATGGATGGATGGATGGATGGATGGATGGATGGATGGATGGATGGATGGATAGATGGATAAGGCTGGACCCTTTAAATCGGGCGGTGGTTCAAGCCACCGAGCTATAACTTGTGAAACTGTACTCTTGTCTTGATTTTAGCCACCAATCAGATAACCTTCGCTTGGTTACTTCTTCCCGCTTAAAATCCACTTTCCCTATAGTGTCCTAAACTCCAGTGCCTTGGATAAATCAGCCCCGCTGCTTTCCACTGTAGGGTGAAGCCCTTTACAGATACGTATCAAGTGTTCAGCCGTTTCCTCCTCCTCTCCACACGCAACGCACAACGTGTCTATCTCGTGGTACCTGATTATATGTCTTAGTTCGCAAAACTCCCGTCCTGGCCTCAAAAAACAGAGCTTCCCCTGCAATTATCATAGGTAATTTGTTTGGCAATTTCTTGCTTAAAGATCCGGTATTTCCCCAGTGCCGATTTCGTAAGCTCTCTCTGTTTCTTTAACCTTTTTCTGAACTGATAATTGCTGATTTTCCCCCCTACTGCTGTCCAGATGTTTGCTTGTCAATTTTCTAGTTCCCTTTCTCCATTTCGTATCACATTCCTTTACATAGGTATCTGAAAACTTTCGTAGCCCATTGCTTTTCTCCCATTTTTCTCAATCGCTCCTCAAATGCTATCTTACTGTTAGCTTCTCTGCTCTCGAACGACGCCCATCCCATATCACCCTGTACCCCCTGATTTGTTGTATTGCGCGTTCAGGGCGGCGCCTATTAGCCCGACTACACATCCACCACCCAACACTGATGGAAGCGCTCGTACGCATCCCCGAAGTGTGGGGATACGCCCTGCACTTGCGCCCTCTACCGGTCAACATGAAACGTGACGACCACAGTGGCAGACTCCTTGCGCTTATTGGCATAATTTGGGTACCTTTGACCGGGCGAAATTATGGCGGTGAATTGCAGCCGTTTTTAGTAATGGCGGCACATTGTAAAAATGATGAAACGTCACTTTGACATCACTCCAAAATTCGAGCGATCACGTGTTACACGTGACATTGTTCTAGCCAATCAGGTTTCAGGAAACGGCCGTTATCAGTATGCATCTATTTCCTCAAAATTGGGAAGTCGAGCGCATGTGTTCTCATATACGTACCACCTGTACCTTCTTTGGTGCTTCACAATAACATTATTTACTAGCCGGGCTCCAAGAAAAGCTCTGCTGAAAATGTTTTTTAACGCCAGGTCAATTTGACGTCTGTGCGAAAGTGAGTCTGCAACTGACCATGACTGACAGCCACCGTGCCCCGCCTTGTCGCTGACTGACACTTCTGAGAGCCAGTCAGAGAGGCAACATGGCGCCGACAGGGGAATGTGAATATCGAGAATAGGGCCCCTGGCATGCCCTCTCTTTAGTGGCGCCACCAGCTTTACCACGCATGCGCGCGCGCGAAAGCGCGGCCGACCGGCGCCGGAGCTAATGGGCAGACGAGGCAGAACGAAACCGGGAACGTCATGGAATCGCAGCGCTAACAGACAAGGGCACAGGGAGGACACAAACACACACTTGCGCTGAACTGTCAACTTTATTTTGAACTTGGTCTGATCCGTGCTTTATATATAACAGAAGGGCATTAACACGCAAGCGCATCTACTGCATATATACGACGGGGATAGTCGGCCGTTTGCGCGGCTGCGCCTGTGAGCGTGCGGCGTCTTTGTTAGCGCGCAGCGTGTTCTTTGCGTGGCTTGGCCTTCAACGCGGTACTAGTGCAGTTTGTGATGAAGGCAAGGTGAAAAACGTTTTTTTTTGCGTTACTGCTCTGCATTTCAAACAGTTTACGCTGACCATGCCGGCCAGTGCCTTGAATTACGTAGTTCGTGAAGTGGCGCACACGCTTCGTGGCCTGCCGGCTGTTCTGATGCGGGTCGTGGCACTCCTGCTGTTTCCGTCAGTGGCAAGGTAAGGTACGTTTAGTTTTTGCCAAACTACGCTGCAATTCAAGCAGTTTCGCTGAGCACGCCGGCCGGCGCAATATGGCGCAGTTGTGAAAGGCACGCCTACCTGCTCGCGCCATGGCGAGCACGCCGCCGGTCAGTGCGCTGTTTGGGAAGGGCGCTCCTATGCCTTCTGCGCTTTGCCTAGCAGTTAGTTTCACATGATTGCGCCTTGTTTTACGGGGACGGGAAGTTTTTTACGGCCCCCAACAAAACTCGACTTGTTACGAGTGATATGTTGACGGTCGGGTAAAATGTGTGGTGAACTTGGAAAAAATGGACAAACGTGTCGGAAACAAACGTTCTGGCGTTGTTAGTATGCGCGCGTAATCTTCAAGACTGCCGAAAAAAAACGCGCAAGGAAAGCTCAAAAACTAGGAATTTGTGCGTTGAAGACTGTTTGTTGCAGTGAAAACGCCATGCGACCACGTGATGACGGCAAATTTATCCTGACATGACTGGGATTTTCTATACCGTCTGTGAGTGCTCATACATGCCGTCAAGTTTTCTCGTAATGGGACTAGCAATGCTTCCACATTGAAACACGAAACCAAAGTAGACAACGAATATTGCACAGCCTGTACACTTCACACAAGTTAAAAAGTACGAAAGGAAAAAAAAACATTCATACATAAGCCCCCTGCACATGGCAGGGAATGAAAAAAATATTCTGCACCTTGTAGAAGGGAAACAAATATATACATAACGCCTGCATCTGGCAGGGAAATAAAAAAATATTCTGCACCTTGCAGAAGGAAAACAAATATGTACATAACGCCTGCACCTGGCAGGGAAATAAAAAATATTCTGCACCTTGCAGAACGGAAACAAATATATACACAACGCCTGCACCTGGCAGGGAAATAAAAAAATATTCTGCACCTTGTAGAAGGGAAACAAGTATATACATAATGCCTGCACCTGGCAGGGAAATAAAAAAATATTTGCACCTTGCAGAAGGAAAACAAATATGTACATAACGCCTGCACGTGGCAGGGAAATAAAAAATATTCTGCACCTTGCAGAACGGAAACAAATGTATACACAACGCCTGCACCTGGCAGGGAAATAAAAAAATATTCTGCACCTTGCAGAAGGAAAAAAACGAAAAAAAAACAGTTAAAAAAGAAAAAAACCCACCGAACAAGTTACTGCGGTTGCTGTACCTGATTGTTCAAGACACGTACAATCAAGGCCACCGCGAGTACCACTTGCTCGGTGAGGCGCACTGTGTCGGCCCTTGCCGCATCAGCAGTGCGCACCATCTGGGCCCCGGTTTCTGTGAAGGCAGCAGTCAATTCTCTCACTGCCGCCGTGAGGCTGTGCACTGCTGCTGATGTATGGCTTTGTTGCTGCACATAAAGGAGCTTCATTTGCACATTTCACAGACATGAAGGGCTCGTTTCACATAAAGATGAGCTACTGAAATCTCTCTAGAGGTCAGGCATAGGTTTCGAACTGTGAATGCAGATACAACATGTTGCATGCAGCTGCTTCTCCTTCACTAGATGTGGTGGGTGTTGTCTGCACATACCTCCAGGAGGCGTGCATGAAGTCCTCAACACCGCGGGCTTCGAGGAGGTCGTTGGTGCACCGCGTCTCTGCTAGCAGGTGGCGGACCTCCTCCGCCCGCGTGCTCCGCTGCTGCCGAGACGGACGGCCCGCCACCACACCTGGCTGCTCCTGTGTAGCTGTCAAAAGGAGAAAGTGACTGAATGTACACATGTCATATAGTGGAGCACGATGTGCAATAACGACTGTTAGGTGCAATATCTCAGAGGGCTGTTGTCATGCATACTGGGGAGCAGTACGTAAAATTATTCATAATCAGCGGTATGACAAAAACAGCATTGTTTCAATGTGCACATTTGTGTAACCGTCGCAGACACCACAGTTTCCGCTGTAAGAGGAAAAAAGCTTGCACAAGGTACCAGTGGTGCATATATGAAAGACACTTCTGTGGGTAGCCGCCGCTGTGGCTGAGTGGTTATGGCGCTAGGCTGCTGGCCCGAAAGACGCGGTGGTCGAATTTCGATGGAGGCGAAAATCTAGAGGCCCGTGTACTGTGCGATGTCAGTACGCGTTAAAGAACCCCAGGCGGTCGAAATTTCCCAAGCCCTTCACTACGGCATCTCTCATAGCCTGTGTCGCTTTGGGACGTTGAAGGCCCATAAACCAAACCAAATTTGTGTGGGTATTGTAAAGTGATACTGATAGTCTGCTCCTGCGAATGGTATTAGTGTTAATTAGCTTTCGAAATGGATATTGTGCAGCTTTATATTGGAACACCAACTCACAGGGTGTGTCACAAGGCGTGCTCTCCTCCAGCTCCTATTTATCCGGGGGGGTACCATCTATGTGAATTCATTCCACAAGACAGCACTGCTTAGTGGACAGTTTCAGCAGGGCGTGTATTGGTGCAAAACACACGGTTACTAGGTACTGAGACACAAGAAGAAAAACAGCAGGTCTGTTACGTTTCGCCTACGACGCGCAGTATAGCCGGCGCGGATGCAACGGACGCCGGGGCTTCGTTCAAAGTGGCGGTCATTTTGGGCCCGTTCAGTGCTGCCGTAACGCCTCCCGCCAAACGCGTCCAGGCAGGTTTCAATGCCACGTGTCGTCGTGTGTGCGTGTGTGTGTGTGTGCATGTTGGTGCCCACGCTTGTCAAAGCGCGGCAGCCGGGGAGAGGAGCTCCCCAACTGGGAGGCGAGGAGGTCTGACCGGCGCCGGCCCGGCGGACGCGTCACTTCACGTCTCAACATGTCCGTGCGTCGCCGTCTCGTGCGACTCACCCCGAGCCGTTCCTTCTTGCCCTCGACTCCGAGGGTATAAAAGCAGCTGCCCCGGACGCCAAAGAGAGGCTTCGATTTCTTCGAGAAACGTGGTCGCCCTGACCGGCTGCTCTTTTGCGATGCCAGAATAAACAAGTTGTTCTGTTGGCAGTCGACTCATCCTTTGCCAGGACCTTCGGATGTTTCCAGCTGTGCCCCAGGCCGTCAGGCCAACGCTACCCTTGGGGCTTGCAACCCATTTGCAACAGTACCAAGAGGGCAAGATAGTACAAGGTACGTAACTGGAGGTTGCATTTGTTACCTCAGCATTCGCATCCCTCCCTAACTAAAAGAAAAACCACAATGAGGTCAACAATGTGCACAAGTTGTTAGGTGTACATATCAAATGATTAAATTTCACTTGCCAGATGGAGAGCGCGCCTCTGCCTGCTCCAGGCCACTCGTCCCTGGTATCTCCCCCACGGGGCTGGTTCTGCAAGAGGCACAGCGCCCCACGTTCATTCACGAGTGTCTCCAAGTACATTCTGTGTGCGCATTGCTCACAGTACATGGCTCCGAGGTTGACATTAATCACTCTTCATTAGCCTCCCCTATCATTCCCCCCTTCATTATTAGTAACGTCACCGCGGTTTACTACATACCTGGCTGGAGGAAGAAAACTTAGGAGCTGCGACGCCTTGCACGAGGCCTGGCGACCGCAGCTTGCACACGCGGCCTGCCAGCCACGGCAGCCTGCCGCCTCCAGTGCCCCTGCGACAGGATGCGGAGAGACATATTCAAGGGCCATTCGACAGACCGTTGTTGACACGCTCACCTTCCCGCTGCCAAAAACTCTGCCTCCTCCCTCTTGCAGCGTGTGCTCCACACCTGCCACGTGTGGCGCCAGAGGTGCACATTTTTGGCAACGGGGCCCATGGCGTTTAGCAGGGTCGCAAGCTCCTGCCACAGCTCGCGCCTGCGAGCCGCCGTGTAGCCCCCGGAAAGGGGTGAGGCAGCGTTAGTTAGCGCCGGGAGCTGCTCCATGAATTCGACCATTAAAATGTATTGCGCCTTTGACACGCGTGTGCTCGCCTTAGCAGACATGCTGGCCATTTGAAATGATAATGGCATGTCATGCCAATTCCGCCAGCGATTTCTTGGTATCGGCCAGGGAATGAAATAGGGAATAATGGCGAATGTACAGCTTGGCTTCACGCGGATGTGCGCTGTATATAACTCGGGTTCACACAGCAGAGGATAGACGTGCGCTCTATTGCAACAACTTATACAAGGTTACGAAGCCGCAAGGACGAGCAAGACGGTTGGTAGTGTGCGCCTAATCGTTTTTCTCGTCCTTGGTCGTTCCTTACTTACCTATATAGAATGAACAGACGATCATGCAGCCATACAACTTTATTTCGCCCCATATGTCACACTTCCTTGTCGTCTTGTATTTAGCAAACAAAAAACAGAACCACACATCCCACTTGTCAACCCAAGAGCGTCTTTGGGCCATTGTTGTCATCGATAAAAAGCAAATGCACACCACAATATGTTGTCCTCGTCGATTTTTGAGCCCAGCTCTCCTTGTAAGTTGATCTCCGCAGGCGCGTAGCATTCACTGCCTTCAATCAGATTTTTCTGCGCACTTCAGACATCCGCAAAGTACCTTGATTTTAGACGACACGCAAAAAATCGGGAACTAACCGTGGAATCAGCTGTTTTCTTGCAGGCCGCCACGTTCACGCGATACCACTGCCAGCGCGCCCTCATGGCGGAAGAAGTTACCCTACAGCAAAATTATTTGAAAAAATGAGAACGCTTCTAATTTTCCTTCGTGTTATTAACTTTACAACACAGTTTATTACCAAAATAAAACATTACTTGTTTTCTTCATTGCGTTTTTGTTCATTTTCAGACTAACATGTTCGCGCTTTACCGCTGAAAGCACACCTTCGCGGCAACAAAAGTGACTGAACAGCAAACTTAATTGCAAAAATGAAAACACTGCTTATTTTGCTTGGTGCTGTTGAGTTTGAAATGCAGTTTCTTAGCAAAATAAAACATTAGTCGTTTTTTTCACTGCGTCTTTACAGCAAAACATTAGTCTAAGGTCCCTTGTCGTGAGAATAGTGGTTTCGGGGCGGAGCCCTGCTACTAGCCACCGCAGCCTTGCTCCGCATTGGCCGATTCGGCGGTCGGCATCATTCGGTGTTGTCACTTTGACGTCACGATCTCAAAATTGAGTGTTTTTGAGAGCGATCCGTAATCGCGCTACTGGTCTGCTTGCTCAACTATTCGCATGCGACGCAACACATCGTTTATGGCGGCCGTGTTGCGGGCGCGCCTCGCTTTGGCGGCGCGAGCCAGGATTCCTCTCCACTGTCCTTTGAGGGCGTCCCACATTTCGGGTCTGAACACTGAGGCGCTGGCGATCGACTGCGACAATTCTGAGCCGATGTCGTCAACACTAGCGGTGTCGTACAGGAAAGAGCTGTCCACGCGAGTGGTCACTAAGGACTTTGCACGACCTGACGTGCATCTAAGCGAGACCGCGGCCAGACGGTGGTCGCTGAGGTCTCTGGCGCCTCCTGGGAACAGGATAACCTTACACGACACGCGACTCGCAACCAGCACGAGGGGCAGGTAAACACGATCGATTCGACTCTCACTACGGCCCCTTGCTCAAGTTGGCGTGAAAAGGTTGCCGTGTGCCGACACCCACGCGTCAGTGAGGTGTAGTTGGCGAACCAACTTGCCCAATTCCCTGCCGTAGTAGATCGACGCTCCCTGACCTGGGCCCTGAATGTCACGAATTTTGTCGAGGACACAGTTGAAGTCCCCGACTAAGACGTGCGCTGTGGGCTGGAGTAAATGGGAGGCGATCGAGCGGAAAAAGTCGCTGGGCGAAGAGCGCGTGACGGGCGCGTACACATTAACAAACCGCACCCTGTTCGGTAAGAAACACGTCCACCGCAAATGGGCCGTCGCAGTCAAAGGTACACAGTGCACACCGGGGCGGAAAGCCGGCGTCAAAAATATAACACCCACTGCGCAACACCGTGAGTCCGTCAACGAATACTAGGTGTGAACATTAAAACGCGAACGGAAAGAAATAACATCGGCAGGAGTGCGTAAATTCCATCATGAACGAAACATCGATACGACGTTCTCGTTCACGCGACCTATGACTGCGTTTTTTTTTACGCAGTCAGAGGTCGCGTGCTGTCGATCGCGCCGCGTGGCGCGTGCAGGCGGCGCACCTAGACCCTCTCCTAGGCGGCGCACCTAGACCCTCTCCTCCGCACCGTCCCCGCCGCGGTGGCTCAGTGGCTAGGGCGCTCGACTACTGATCCGGAGTTCCCGAGTTCGAACCCAACCGCGGCGGCTGCGTTTTTATGGAGGAAAAACGCTAAGGCGCCCGTGTGCTGTGCGATGTCAGTGCACGTTAAAGAACCCCAGGTGATCGAAATTATTCCGGAGCCCTCCACTACGGCACCTCTCTCTTCCTTTCTTCTTTCACTCCCTCCTTTACCCTTCCCTTACGGCGCGGTTCAGGTGTCCAACGATATATGAGACAGATACTGCGCTATTTCCTTTCCCTCCAAAACCAATTATTATTATTATTATTATTATTATTATTACTCCGAACCGTGAGCACACCCGCTTCATGCCACGATACTGCCGCATGGCGCGACGGTGATGAAGTTCTCGGCGCCGAACTTCATTGTGAAGCTGCATCTCCAGCTTCACAATGCGGCACGCGTTCCAGATGTAGCCCCGGCTTTCTTGTCCGGCTCCAACACCGCTCGCACCTTCCCGTAGGCGCCCAGGGCGTCGTGCCAGAGTGTGGTAGACGAAACACCGTCACGTCAGCGGTACTTGCTTTCCAGCGACGAGGAAAGCCGCCTTCGCCTGAGCCATGGCACACGGTAACTCTGTTCCGCCGAGATGCTGCAGCCCCCTGACAGCGACGACCGGAACAGGCTCCGACACGGTGAAGTAGAAACATTGCGCCTTCGTGGGGCGCGTCGCAGCAGGCGGGAGGTCATCGAGCCCTGGACACGAAGGCAACAGGCGTGGCGCCGGGGCTGGTCCTCCGGCTGGTCCTCCGGCTGCACTGGGAGGCGGGATCCGGGGGGCGGCCCGCCGGGACCGCAACCTGGAATGACCGCAACCTCTGCCCGTCTGTGTGCGGGCAGAGAAACGGCTTCTTGGCGAACTGTCCCGTTACGGGACCTATATACATGTATAGATTCGTTCTGCTATATATACTCCGACGACAACGGGCACCCATCCGGGGTTAGTTGTATGCCGAATTTGGTAGGCAAATAAAACCCCATGAGTTGTGGTGTAGAAATAAAACCACAATTCAATAATAGGTAAACATTGTATACATGCAATTACCAATGGAAGCTTTACCACATCGCACCGCAAGCCAAACTATGCCCACCTTCACCCCGCAAACAAAGCAAATCCCGTTTGGGACGTATCTTGAGTGGGTGCAACCCGACAATGGGAACGGCATCGTAATTTCTCTGATAGATGGCGCTACGCGTTGATCGTTCCGCTAGGCGGCGTGCGTGCACGCGTAGGGTTTAAGGACAGTGAAGGGAAAGTAGATTTTAAGTGGGTAGACGTAAACATGCGAAGGTTGTCTGATTGGTGGCTAAAATCAAGAGAAGAGTAAAATTTCATGAGTCATAACTAGAAAGGGTTCAGCCGTATCCATCCGTCGATCCATACATCCTTGCATGGTGGCAATCTACCCCGTTTCAAATGGTATTACATCTTGTTTCTCGACACGAGCGGCGCGTTCTTTGCTTTCTTCATCTAGTAAACCAAACAGCTAACTCTCGTTACTTCAACGTCTTCCAGATGGTGGCGCCTTCTTTCGTTAAGGGCCACGTGCCGCATCTTTTGAGCAGCTCTGTCCATGTTTTGGTCTTTTTTAGCCTTTGGAGCTGAGCTACAATGCTAGTTGGGCCTCCCTTAGCTCCTCAAAGGTGTTATGCAGATCTAGAACCATTATTAGCTTCTCCGTCGAGGTTGATTGCGGTAGGTGTAGCGCTGTTTTGGATGCTCTCCTAAGTACCGTGTCCCCTAGCTTTATTTCTGCTTTGTTGCAGTTGTAGTACGGTATGCTGTATATAATTGGGCTAACGACTAGGCTCTTTACAAGCTTAAGCGTGTCGCTCTCCCGCATGCCGTGTGTTTTCCTAGAGACCCTGGTTATCATGCGAGCGACCTGTGTCGCCGAGTTCTGTATTAGTCTGAGCGCCTGCGTGCACCTTTGGTTGGATATAATCCACATCCCTAAAATTCTGATGGTTGTTCTTTCCGGTATGAGTTGCCGTTCTAGGTAAACATTTAGTTTTAGTTCTTTTGTTTCCGGTGCGGATCGGTCGAGTTTACCTCGCCAGACCCTTAGTACTGATTTTTCCGTCGAGCAAGCCAAGCCCCTGTCTCTAACATAATTTTCTACGCAAGTTGCGGCAGCCTGCAGTTTCGCTTCCTTTTCGCTGAGTGAGCCCTCCGTGACCCACACAGTGATTTTACCCATACTCTTTAACATAGCATTGGTTAAGCTGTCTAGCCACGTTAACCTTTCCTATGTTAAAGAGTATGGGTGAAATCACTGACCCTTGCGGTGCTCCCTTATTGGGTGTTTGAAAGCTCTTGGACCTGATTTCCCCGAGCCCTATTGTAGCCGTTCTATTTGTGGGGAAAGCTCTTACGTATCCGTAGATTCTTTTCCCGCAGTTCAAATCGTCCAGGCTGTTAGTATGGCGTAGTTTATTCTAGGGGGCACTATAGCCGAGGTCGAAATAGTGGCCCGCTTGAACTACTCTTCTCGGCAATGCTGCAGCGGCTGTGTAGGAACAGAAAGGATACGGGTACAAAATCCCATTTCCTTCCATTCCCTGCCAAGCCGCAATCGAATTGCCAAAAGAAAAATTGGCAGTGGCTTAGCTCCGCTATGCCAGGACATAGGTAACGAAAGCTAAGGCACAGCATGCTTAGTCCTCGTTAATCTTGATAGAAGTCTAGGTTAGTCTGGTTGTCTAGCTATGTTGTCGCAATAAAGACGACACAACTGTGGTTGCGGAGCGCGCGAGCTCTCCTTTTCAACCCTCCGACATGTTATCAGGCGTACCACGCAACTTGCGAAGCGAAAGGAGGCGAGCGCAACGACGAGGAACGCGGTGTGACGTCATACGAAACGGTGGCGGCGGCGAGCCGCGCGGTGCGACATCATGCCAGATGACGCGGCGAGCGCGCAAAGCATAGTAGCCGTCTCACATATCTCAGTGGACACCCGAACAGCGCTGTGAAGGAAGGAATAAAGGAGGGAGGGAAAGAAGAAAAACGTAGTTCGAGTGTCCACCGAGATATGTGAGGCGCGCGTTGTGACGAGATGTGCTTCCTCGGAGTGCGGCCACGGCGAAATGCGCAATTTCGCGGCCAGTAAATCTATCGCTTTAAGAAAAAAGGTGTCTTCTGCAGTTTCTCTTCTTTCTTCGTGCATCCACAGCAAATCGGCATTCTACAGCACTCCCCCCCCAACAAACACACACACAGAAAGCCCGAGCTTTGCATAGCCTTTGTAGTCGCATGTGGGGGCGCGGTCTTCACATGCAAGCGATTAGGCGAATTGAGGGAAGAGCCACATGGCACTGCGAAGCGTTTCGCAAGCTTTCGTTTCACATGCATCGCCATTGAGCGTTTTCAACTGCCGGCAAAAATGCTTGAAATCGCTATTGATGGTCGGCAAACAATAAAAAGTGTTATATATACGCGTTATCTTGTCACTTATTCTCATATTTCAAACATTAAAAAGTGTAATATATGTTCGATAGGGCTTAGTGGATAGGGCGCCCGGCTACTGATCCAGAGCTCCCGGGTTCGAACCCGACCGCGGCGGCTGCGTTTTTATGTAGGCAAAACGCTAAGGCGCCCGTGTGCTGTGCGTTGTCAGCGCACGTTAAAGAACCCCAGGTGGTCGAAATAATTACGGAGCCCTCCACTGCGAAACCTCTGCCTTCTTTCACTCCCTCCTTTATCACTTCTCTTACGGCGCGGTTCAGGTGTCCGCCGATATATGAAAATTGTACTGCGCCATTTCCTTTCCCCAAAGAACAATTATTATTATTATTTATTATACACATTATCTTGTCACTTATTTTCATATTTGATTTAAATAAATATAAATCTTGCTTTTAAGCTTTTTATATTTCTAAAAATATCAGAAAAAAATAATGCTTATATATTACTTTTTAATGGTTGCAGATCACAAAAACCGGTTCAAGCACTTATATTTTGCCAGCAATATTGCCAACGCAAAGGCGGCGGTGTGCCGAGAAATGTCAGTGCACGTTAAAGATCCCCTGGTGGTCGAAATTATGTCAGAGACCTCCACTACGGCACCTCTTTCGTCGCTTCTTTCACCATCTTCTTTATGCTTTACCTTATAGCGGCGCGCTTCAGGTATCCACCGAGAACTTTGAGACACTTACTGCGGCATTTTCTTTCCTAAAAAAACAATTTTCTTTTTTTTTTTCAATTTAAGCATTGAATACCACTTATCTTTTTTCAAACAAAATTTCTTACATGCGGCTTACAAAAGCTGGTACCGTGGCAACGCCGGGCTGTCTAGATGAGAAGCGGTGCTGCCGCCGCGAAGGATTTCCACTCGAGAGAGGCTGTATGCTCTGTGGGAGCGGGGTTAAATTAAATTGGCTGTTGGGGAAAGGAAAGGGCGCAGTATATCACAGCTCGGCGGAAACTTTAAGCGTGCCGAAAGGGAAGGGATAAAGGAGGGACTGGGAGAAGAAATAGGGGCCGTAGTGGAGGGCTCCGGAATATGTAATTTCGACCACCTGGGGATCTTTAGCGTGCTTTAACACAGAACACACAGGCGCCTTTGCGTTTCGCCTGCATCGAAACGCGGGCGCCACGACATTGTGTTATTATGCGAAGCATGCTAGCCGCACAACCAAGCTCTTCCTTGCTGCGCCGCGCGCGGCCGCGTAGCTACCACTTGACCTACATCGGCGCACCACGTGATATGACGTCACAACAGCTGTGAAAGCTGGGGCTCAACTCGTGCGCTCGCTTGCGGACGCGCAGCCTCCGCCGGCGGCCTAACTCCCGCTCCTACCGCTAGGAGATACTGACGTCACGCAATTGTATAAAAGGTGACGCACTCGTTGAGTCAGCTGAGCAGCGAGATGTCGGCCAGGGAGAGGGCGGCTCGCCGGACCGCAAAGCGCAAGTTACAAAGAGCCACGGAAACGGGAGAAGAACGAGAAGTACGGCTTGCCAAGCGACGTATGCTTCGCATCCAAGGCTTAACCATAAGCTAAGCCAGGCCATTTTTTTATTTTTTTTGTCAACCGGGAGGAAGTGACGTCATTCAGACAGGCCGTAAGACACCCGGAGCCGTGAACTATAAAAACTCCGGCATTGTCGTCTTTGGCGATATCAGAAGCGTTTGTTGAGGGGTCCTGAGAGGTGTGATAATAATAATAATAATTGGTTTTGGGGAAAGGAAATGGCGCAGTATCTGTCTCATATATCGGTGGACACCTGAACCGCGGCTTAGGGAAGGGATAAGGGAGGGAGTGAAAGAAGAAAGGAAGAAGGAGGTGCCGTAGTGGAGGGCTCCGGAATAATTTCGACCACCTGGGGATCTTTAACGTGCACTGACATCGCACAGCACACGGGCGCCTTAGCGTTTTTCCTCCATAAAAACGCAGCCGCCGCGGTCGGGTTCGAGCCAGGGAACTCCGGATCAGAGGTGTGCGCAAAACTTGTTTTACTCGAATTGCGCGTCTCAGGACGGTTGTGCCTTCTCGGAGTCGTCTTGCACGCGTGTCTCAGTCGGCCACTGTTGGACCATCGGCAGGTGTTCGGAAAGCCACAGCCCGTCTTCACCTCCGAGGTAAGACGAACGCTGACCGTGCAGAGCGTGCAGCAGTCTTGCGTTTACGTCAGACGCTATCCCTGTGACGTTCGCTGACTGCTCTGGGTCTCCCTACAGCTGCAGAGGGACGCTTCAACCTGCCATTCTGGACGGATTGTTTGGAGAGTGATCCAGTCTGTTTCGCCATCGGCGAGGAGTTCGGAAAGCCACAGCCCGTCTTCACCTCTGAGGTAAGACGAACGCTGACCGTGCAGAGCGCGCACCAATCTTGTGTTTATGTCAGACGCTAGCCCCGTGACGTACGCTGACTGCTCTGGGTCTCCCGACAGCTGCAAAGGGACGCTTCAACCTGCCATTGAGGACGGATTGTTTGCAGAGTGATCCAGGCTGTTTGTCCATCGGCGAGGCGTTCGGAAAGCCACAGTTCGTCACCTACGAATGCAGACCGTGCAGAGCGACCAGCAGTCTTGCGTTTACGTCAGACGCTAGCCCCGTGACGTACGCTGACTGCTCTTGGTCTCCCGACAGCTGCAGAAGGACGCTTCAACCTGCCATTCAGGACGGATTGTTTGCAGAGTGATTCAGTCTGTTTGGCCATCGGGGAGGCGTACGGAAAGCCACAGCCCGTCATCACCTCCGAACGCTGACAGTGCAGAGCGGCCAGCAGTCTTGCGTTATCATCAGACGCTAGCCCCGTGACGTACGCTGACTGCTCTTGGTCTCCCGACAGCTGCAGAGGGACGCTTCAACCTTCCGTTCAGGACGGATTGTTTGAAGAGTGATCCGGTCTCCTGAACGCGCCCTGTGCAAACCTGCAGTGACAACATGGCGGCGAAAGCCATCGTAGCCGACCTCGAGGGAGACGTTAACCATTATAGCCGACTCACTCCTGCCATGCAGGAAGAGGTGTCTGAAGCTTTGAAGCAGGGCCCACCGGAGCAGGTTCTGGTCGAGGCCTTCTCTGTGGCTGTCACTCGACGTGACATAGCCACGCTAAGAGAAGGCGAGTGGCTTAATGACAATATCGTGAACTTTTACCTAGCCACGACCGCCTAAACGCTCCAAGAGGCGAGGCGGTCCGCCCGTGTACGCGTTCAGTACATTTTTCTTCTCCAAGCTGCATCGCTCTGGACCTGACGGCGTGAAGCGCTGGACGCAAGGTGCCGGCCTCTTCGCTTACGACATTGTACTGGTGCCCGTGCACTTAGAGGACCCCTCCCACTGGTGTCTCGCCGTGGTGGATTTCTGCACGCTCGAGATAGTCATCTACGACAGCCTGGGTCCGCGCGATGAGCATGCCAACATCATCGGCGCGTTGGCTGACTACGTGGAAAAGGTGAGCCACTGGCGTGACTGCGACCTGGACTGGAGCGGCTGGTATTTTTACCCACGTAACGTGCCGCTCCAGAAGAACACCGTCGACAGTGGCGTCTTCCTGTGTCAGTACGCCGAGTGCCTCACCCGGGACGCGCCGATTTGTTCGAGCAGAAGAACATGCCGTACTTCCGCGGGCATATTGTGTACAATATTTTACACCGCAAGCTCCATCCATGGTGAACTCTACTTGTATCAACAGGCATCGGTTTTAGGGTCCGTGCATTAGGTATGCCTGCATGATGGTAGTACGATGCAGCTTGAGTGCGATATTTATGTGATTGGGTCTAATTTTTCTTATTGGCCGATTCGCGCCATTGTTGATTTTTTTTCAAATCTACTGCCCCTGCTTATCCATTCTGTATATTTCAGTGCGTGTGTAACCGCTCGCCGGTGCACTTCCGTTCGTGCTTGTTGGTTTGCATGGCGATAGTGTGCAATTGGTTTTGATTACTGCCCATAATTGAATGTGTATTGGGTGCTGGCAGAAACTTTATTTGAAGAGACCGAAATGGGGAAGGGGTCGAAGGCGGCGTAGCCGAGGTCTCCGAAATAATTTCCACCTCCTGGTGTTCAATTCGCGCTGACACTGCACACCATGCCAGTATTGTTCCATCGCCGTAGTGAATATCGGGTTCTGTTTCATGTAAATATTTTCTCGTTTGTTTCGCGATTACGTTCGCTTTTTTATGGATTTTGGCAATTTATTTATTTATTTATTTATTTATTTATTTATTGTACCCTCAGGGCCCGAAGGCATTACAGAGGGGAGTGGGAATACATAAAAATTCAGCCTAAACAGCAACAACAAGGAGGGAAAACAAAAATAATCCAGGAATACATAAAAAGTAAAAACACAGGAAGGCAATAAGATTAGAATGCAGTGGGGATATATTAAAACAGTGTGTAGACAGTAAAAAGGCAATTTTTATACAGTAATAAACGACACATACTCAGAAAGAAACATTAAGGACTTTACGAAATGCATTGTTATCGGAAATACCTGCGATGTCGTGGGGAAGGTGATTCCAGCTGACACAAGTTCGGGGTATGAATGAGTCATGAAAACATTTGGTGTGACAAGATGGGATTCCAACTTTATGACGGTGATCAACGCGTGCTGATATGTAACATGGTCTAGACAGTAACTTAGGATTGAGAAAGCTGTTGTGGTAAATTTTATGAAAGAGACACAATGAGGCTATTGATCTGCGGTGGGAAAGAAGTGGTAGGGACAAACTTGATTTCATGGCGGTTACACTGCTTGTTCGGTGATAATTAGAAAGAATGAAACGGCATGCGCGGTTCTGTACAGCTTCCAAATCTGAAACGAGTGAATCGATGCCAGGGCTCCAGACAGATGCAGCATATTCTAACTTGGACCGAACCAATGTTTTATAAAGTAATAATTTTATTGAAGTAGATGAACGTGAGAAATTTCTGCGAAGGTACCCAAGCATGCGATCAGCGTTATTTATTATGTATTCAACGTGAGTTTTCCAAGACAGGTTACAAGAAACGTAAACACCCAGATATTTATAACATGACACGGTTTCGAGAGACACGTTGTTAATGTGATAAGAAGAAGGGGCATTAGAGAGACGAGAAATGCGTACATGTTTACACTTATTAATGTTTAGTTGCATGTTCCAAGTAAAACACCAGTCAAGAACCTTGTTAATATCGGATTGAAGACAAGAGACATCATTACCATTTTTAATTTCGCGGTAAATAACACAATCATCGGCAAAAAGATTAATTGAAGAAGAAATGTTAGCCGGTAAGTCATTTATATAGATGAGAAAAAGGAGGGGCCCAAGAACTGACCCCTGAGGCACGCCGGAACGGACAGGCAAAGAATGAGAGTTTATATTGTTCGCTGTTACGAATTGTGAACGGTTAGAAAGAAAGCATTGTAGCCATGCAAGGACATTAGGGTCTATGTTAAGATTGCTTAATTTAAGAAAGAGAAGCTCATGTGAAACAGTGTCAAACGCTTTCGAGAAGTCCAAAAATATGCAATCTGCCTGAGACCCGTGGTCAAGGATGCAATGAAGGTCATGTGTGAAACATATTAGCTGAGTTTCGCATGAAAAAGACTTACGAAAACCATGCTGGGCAATGCTGAAAAAGGAGTTAGATTCTAAAAAAGAGATGAGATGAGAATATATGACGTGTTCCATGATCTTGCACGAAATACTAGTGAGTGATATAGGTCTAAAGTTATCAGGAGAATGTTTACTTCCGGACTTATGCAGTGGAATCACCTTCCCAATTTTCCAATCATTGGGAATACAACCTGTTGCAAGAGACTGCTCAAACAATTTAGTAAGAATTATGGAACAATAGTACTTTGTATTAATTAAAAACTTCGAATTAATGTTGTCAACACCGCAGGAAGAGGAAACCTTAAGATTTTCTATGATGCACTGGATGCCTGACGTGTCGAATATAACTGGATCCATAGGAAGAACATCAAAAACAGGGCACACGCGATGAACAAGAGAAACGTTGGTAGAAAATGCCGCAGCAAATATATTGTTTAGAACAGAAGCACATTCGTATGGAGGAAAGGCAACACCATCAGAAGAAGTAAGTAATGATTTATTCGATTATATGCGACCGCTCTACTCAGTGTTGAGTTCTACGCTTTCCATACGTTTTGTGTGTTCACAGTGTGTATTTAACTTTATCCCGATTGATTTTTAGATATGTTGTGCTCTGAATGATTGACTTGTATTGTAGGCATCGCGATTTGAGACTTTGGCTTATTTATTGTTTTTGTCAATTCATATGCATTGTGAAGCGCATATAAAGCTCACATTTTGTTATAGTTTGTGCGAAGATCCTCGGTGACCCGTCGCAGCTTGCGTATATTCGAATGTGGGCAAACCACATCCGTCGCCGAGCGCCGGTCGCTTGTCTATACTCAGGAGCCGATGTCAGGAGGTGCGACTTAGGCCTCATATATGATTAAGTGCCAGTGACTAATATTTGATTTTGTCGCTTATTGATTTGATAATTCGTTTTATATTTTATAGTTTAAATAACTGAACATTTCTTTTTGCAATTCTCATGTCCCTTTTCACTACGGATGCGGCCGAGATTACATCTTTTGCACACGCTAGGTTAATAATAATGATAATAATTGGGTTTGGGGAAAGGAAATGGCGCAGTATCTGTCTCATATATCGTTGGACACCTGAACCGCGCCGTAAGGAAAGGGTAAAGGAGGGAGGGAAAGAAGAAGGGAAGACAGAGGTGCCGTAGTGGAGGGCTCCGGAATAATTTAGACCACCTGGGGATCTTTAACGTGCACTGACATCCCACAGCACACGGGCGCCTTAGCGTTTTGCCTCCATAAAAATGCAGCCGCCGTGGTCATCACGCACGCGAGGTTGTGCACTAAAAATGAGCTTTCCAGCTTTTTTCAACTTCTTTTTCGATAGCCCCATTTAAAGTGGTTAGCGTTCTTTTTAGGTGTTTAAGCCCTCCACGCAATTTCGGCATTGGCTCGTTGCATTTCAAAGTTTAAAAATCAAGGAACGTAGTGTATATACTGGCTGCATTTGGGCGAGTTGGTTTTCCATTCTGAACGTAAAAGCGCAAAAACACAAGGACACAGACTAAGGCAGACAACACGAGCGCCTACTTCCAACTGATTTTATTTCATGCATGAAGCGAAATTTATACTCTTGATAATTGTCTGCACATGCTTACAGGGCAATTACCACAGAGTTATGACTGATACCAGTTATCATGTAACACATATGCAAGAATGGCTTATCTGACATCTTTCATATGTGTTACATGATAACTGGTATCAGTCATAACTTTGGTAATTGCCCTGTAAGCATGTGCAGACACTTATCAAGAGTATAAATTTCGCTTATTGCATGAAATAAAATCAGTTGGACGTAAGCGCTCGTGTTGTCTTCCTTTGTCTGTGTCCTTGTGTTTTTGCGCTTTTACGTTCAGAGTGTATATACGTCCGCCTATCGATTAGAGGGGACCGTTTGACATTTGCGTAGCTTTCTTGCATATTATTATAGTGTAAGGAAGAGGTAATGGAGAAGGGCGAGGCGCTGTCTCGCTCTATAATTGTACACCATAGCTGATAAGAGACTTGCATAAACCGTGAAGAAAGATAAGTGCGCAAAGCCCGGGTGGGGACATTAACGAGCATTTGCCAAGAGCCACACTTTGAAAAGCTTGTTTGCCAGCATCAAACTTTTGCTCGTCTACCGTTTGACGTTTGACGCTGGCAAACAAGCTTTCCAAAGTGCGCCTCTTGGCGAATGCTCGTTAAATGTTCCCGCCCGGGCTGTACGCACATACCTTTCTACCATTGGTAGTCGCGACTTGGGACGTCACGACTGAGATCTGCAGCCCAGTTCGCTTACTGGCCTATCGACGGCAGGACTGACCGATGGTAAGGTAGCGGAATAATGAACTATTAAAAAACCCAAAAATGCAGCCTAGCGCGCTAACTTTCACTGCACACTCGCGTACAGACCACCACGCACGAGGGCGCAAATGCACATAATATATAGTAGCCACTCAGTGCTTCTGTTCCCCCTGCTACACTAAAGCAAAAATAAAAAGAAAACTATCGATATTTATTATCACACTTAAAAAGATAGCAGGTGGAAGCAGTTTTGCTCTGATATGACATTTAGATTATAGATGCAACAGGCACTGATGTTTCTTGACAGGCGCTGAAGGTTCCTAGTCTTGTACACTCCAGAAGGACAATCTGCAATCTGGGCGCCCTTCACATCTTTAAAAAAGGAGCGGAAAGAAGACGTACTCACACAGGGCAAGAGAGAAACCAATTGGTCCAACTAAATTTAGTACAATGGGGGCTAAGAGGTGCGGGGACCTGCCCTGCAGCCCCCTGTTTGCTTTTCCGCGAGGCACCGTGCAGCAGCAGTCTCACCTCGAGGATGAACGCATTCCCTTGTCGGTTACATTAACTGGCAAGAGAGGGCGCCAGCGTCGCTGCGCGGGAGACTGGTGAAGGCCGCGGGCGGCAGGTGGGTTCTTCGGCTGGGATCGTCGGCGCGAGCGGACGTGTAGCTCGCGGCTCCGCTCTTCGCCTGCGGGGGCGAGGAAGCAACGGGGAGACCCGCTCCCGTATATCGTCCCGTCCGGACTTTGGAGAATATATCCCTCGCCCTAGCGCTGGCGAACATTCGTTCGGAACCTTGCTGGTGTGTCGGGCGAACTCGATTCATTACTGTACCTTGTTGCTAGCTGGCGTTATTGTTGCCGTAGCAATAAATGCCTGTTTGTGTCAGCCAGTGTGTCGTTCTTTTGTTCCCTCAAAGCAAGGCCCGCCGTGGTCGACGAGCGCTCGGTAGCGAACGCGATCACGGGGTGGAGTCCGGGCAGCTTTGAACCGTGTCAGCCGCGATTGAGTGGGAGAAGGTACTTATGTCCCCAAGTCAACCCCACATCTGGCGCCCAACGTGGGGCCCGCTCTTGGAACATTGGACGACTGTCGCTCCGGTTCGAGGAACGCTCTTTGTCCGGACTTGAAAAGTGCTAGGCCTAGAGTGAATTTTGATCGCTAGGAACTGCGGCATGCTTTCTTGAGTGCGAGGTGTATTCCGCTGCAGCATGTTTGAACTTTTTGACATGCTCAGCACATTTATAATTAAGATTTCCATGGAGTTTCTTCGTGAGAATCACTTGGTCAGCATCGAGGGAGCGCGAGGCCTAGCGCCCGCGGAGTTGCCGAGCCCGAAGTGAGTGAGTACGGAAGCCGCGTGGGTGGTCAGAGTTTCTGTATATATTTTCTCTACTGTCTCTTTTTCGACTCTGGGAGTCACGGCTCCGGGAGCGGGTTGCCTGGGGTCACGGGTGCCGCTACGAGCTCGCTGGTATTGCAGCTCGGCACCGGGCGCTCCGACACCGTCCGATACGGTGGGTGCCGGCCGCTCAGAAGGTGATTTGTGCAGTGAGCGGGGTAGGACCACCCCACAAAGCTGATGTCTTCTCGCGGCTGCGCTCACGTAACTCGTTTCGGGTCTTTGTTGTGGTCACAGTCGTTGTCGGAGTAGTAGTTAGGCCTGATGTTTTTCGGAGCTGCCTGCACCACGTCAGAAGAGACGACCACCGGACCGTGTTGTTGAGAGGGGGCTCACTTTGCTGCCGGCCCGTTTTTTTGTAACCCCGCACGAACTGAGAAGTCTCGTTCAACTCAAGAAAGGCTTTTGTTCACTCGAGCTTTGCGTTTGCACAGCCGCCGACACGTTTTGATAACGAGTTCGGCATTGTGCCACGAGGCCCTTGCGGATGCCGTTTCCCCTCCCGTGACCTACATTAAAGGCACGCCGAGAGCGTCTCGGCAATTTTGCTCGAGGATGAACGCATTCCCTTGTCAGTTACATTAACTGGCAAGAGAGGGCGCCAGCGTCGCTGCGCTGGAGACTGGTGAAGCCCGCGCGTGGGAGATGGATTCTTCGGCTGGGATCGTCGGCGCGAGCGGACGTGTCGCTCGCGGTTCCGCTCTTCCCCGGCGGGGCGAGGAAGCGGCGGGGAGACTGGCTGCTGTACTCGTCCCGCCCAGGGGCGCGGAGGATCCCTTGCCCTAACGCGGGCGAACATTCGCTCGGAACCTTGCTGGTGAGTCGGACGACCTTGATTCATTAGTGTACCTTGTTGCTAGCTGGCGTTATTGTTGCCGTAGCAATATATGCGTTTGTCTCAGCCAGTGTGTCGTTCCTTTGTTCCCTCAGAGCAAGGCCCGCCGTGGTCGGCGAGTGCTCGGTAGCGTACGCGATCACGGGTTGGGGTCCGGGCGGCTTTGAACCGCGTCAGCCGCGATTGAGTGGGGAGAACGTACTTATCTCCCCAAGTCAACCCCACAGAGGTAAGCTGTGGTAGCTTCATCTTAATCCCTGATGTCTGCCATAGCGCTGACAGATTTAATTAATCGTCTTCTTCTTGGCACATTTTGGCGGTAAAACTCAGCGCGAATGGACGAAGGACACAGAAAAAGGGACAAAGCAAGCGCTGTCTCGCAACTAAGATTTATTAAGAACGAACGCAAAATTATATACATATACAGAAAAACGGCATAGGTGCGATAGGTACGAAGTACACAGATAGCGACGAGGGCACTATCACCTCCAACGTTGAAAAACCCAAATGCACTGTGTCACAGATCAAAAAAAAAAACTCGTCTGCTTGCGCTAAGCACTATGAATTAGTAAAAACCAACTATGGTCGGATACAACTTTGCATCTTGAAAGACAGCGCAGAAAAAGAGACACTTGGAGGAACACGTGCGAGCGCTAACTAACGAAAGTGTTTATTAAAAAAACGAAAATAAGACAATGAAACTAAGGAAGGACAAGGTCAGATCAAGGATCAACAGCGACACCCTAAAAAAGCAATTTCTCCGTCCGCAAATCTGCATGACGCTCCGCCCGCATTCGGTATCGCCGAGCAGAAGCCGTTCATGGTTTTTCGTACTGAAACAGGAAGTTAAAAACGATCACGAGACGAAACTATAAGCTCGAGAGTTGATGTCTCTGGCTTGTTTGATACAGTGAACCATTAAAAACCTGATTTTGTCCACTTCTGGCCAGTGGAAAAATACTGGACGCCGCGAACCGTGGCCCGCTATTAGCAGCTGTCGTTTTTTCTTACTTGCATCCTACTATAGTCCAACCGCAGGGATCACTGATTGATCCCTTACACCCGGCGTTATATCCCGAAATCTCAAGAGTTTGTGCGCTACAGTCTGATCGAAATGCAGCACCCGCGGCAGGGATTGAACGCAAGAAATAGGCCAAACGCTCGTCCAGTCAGCAATCTCGCAGGTCAACTAGCTTTCCACCTGGGCTGAAATGGGTTTTCTTTTGTCACAGAGCCGCTCTAGCTAAACTTGCTTAATTCGCTGTCAAATAATAAACCAGCGACGAGCACACTGCTTACCCCAGCAAGCCAATTTGTCCAGAACAATGACACCAAAGTCGCTTACTGACACCCTGGAGAAAGCAGCTCGCAGAAATTCTGCGCGCTCTGTCAAGAAAAGAAGCCAACGCCAGCGTAACAGGCCCATGTCGAAGTGATCGCCGGATGTTTCACGCGTTCGCAACTCGCACTTCCGCGCGCGCTTAAAGCAAACAAGTCTTGGCAGTGCCGTTTCATTTTTGGGAATACTCACTGGGACACGGGAAAACGAAACCACCCATCAGGTTTTAGTGGATGCAGATTTTGCGGGGCCCGAACGACCTCCGACGCATGACTCCTTCGGCGTGCCGCTCAGCGACAAGAGACTCTTACCGAGCATCTGCGGGGTTGGCGCTAGGTTTCTTCGGGCAAACTGCTTAACGCTTCTGAAATCTTACCTGCATGAAAGACAACAGTGCGTACATATATCGGGTAGCATGCCATTCTTGCTCATTTCATGTGGTGTTCCACAAGGCAGTGTATTAGGCCCTCTTCTATTTAATTCATACGTGAACGATATACTAAACATAAATAATACAGTTCAGTTCATTATGTACACCGAAGACAGCGCAATGCTGATCTCTGATTCCAATATTCGACATATGATAATAAAATGTAATCAAATGCTTGAACAGTTGTCTGCTTGGTCAAAGCTAAATCGAATAAAGATAAAACTATTTAAGACAAAAGCTGTTATGTTTCATTCTAAAAATAAACCAGTTTAGTGAGTGAAGTTATTAATAGTTAAAATTCTCGGAGTTCATCTTTCTTCAACATTAAGCTGGGACGTGCACATAAATAACCTTTCGATAAAACTTTCCTCAATCGCTGGTGTAGTATCACGCTGTCGTAGGTTGCTTCCATTGTCAGCGAAGCTTCAAATATATAATACCCTCTTTAACTCTCACTTAACATATTGTTCTTTATTTTGGAGCACAACCACGATATCCAATTTAAACAATCTTGCAGTTATTCAGAAGATTGTCCGTTGCATCGCAAATACTGCACCTATGTCATGTTGAAACCCTTCACCTCCCTTAACATTATTCCCACAGATAACCTATACGACTTCCCTTTATTACAGGCATCCTGCTACTCCTCCCCATTACTAAAAAGCACTATAGCTTCGTTGGCGTCTTTAAAAACGGCGCATTACAAATTCAAACATAAACACAAGAAACACAGATAGATGGGCAATCCCGCGCTTTCGCACTTTCTATAAACATCAGTCCTTGACCCATAACCTTCCAGTTGCTCTCAACAAATACTATTCTATTCATGAGTAGAATGTCAAGCAGCTGCATTCCTATTTTGCTAATATAAGATTTCTACTTATATTTTTGTTTTGTTAGCGATATTTGATATTAAATTGCACATTGATGTTATTACTCATGTTGTTGTTTTGCTTTGTGTGAGATTTCTTTTTGTAATATGCATCATGTATGCTAAATGCTCAGTGTATGCTATGGAAATAGTATAGATCAGTTTCCTTTGTGAATTTTTGGGTGAATGTTTATTTATCTATTTTTTGTAAACACACGCTATTGCCATGTATTGGGTCTCCTGGGCCTAGTCAAGCTCATAGCTTTTAGCTAAGGAGACCTTTCCAATATCTGGAAAAATAAAATATGTACCGTATTTATTCGAATCTAGGCCGATAGTTTTTTCAAAAAAAACGAGATGTAGAACTCTTATGTCGGCTTAGATTCGAGGATTTCGTTTCGAGGTTTCGTATTCGTAAAATACGAATAAATGTAGCGCGCAGGTGGCGCCCCCACAAAACGCCAACGAAAGACAGCACTGTAGCCGTTGCTATCCGTAGCCGTTGCTATCCGTAGCCGATACTGATCAAAGCACACATAAGCACTGGCTGCCATTTTGGCCTTGTTGTGTTCTCGTGCGGTGGCGTGAGCACATTCGCAGCAGTGAAGTTTTCGTGCGTAGTTTTTATCACCAACACCATGGCACCAAACAGGCGGTGCCATTATAGTGCCGCCTTCAAGCGGAACGTTATAGTCGCTGCAGAGCAGTCGTCAAATCTTCAAGCCGGGCGGGACTTCGGCGTGGATGAGAAGAATGTTCGCCGTTGGAGGGAGCAGCGTAACGAAATTTTTGCTTGCGCGGCAACGAGAACGGCTTTCACGGGCCCCAAGAAAGGCCGCCATCCAGAAGTGGAATTAGCTCTGGCCGAGTTTGTGGAGACGCAGAGGTCAGCGGCACTTCCAGTGACCACGGAAGTGCTGCAAGCCAAAGCAAGAGAGCTGGCGAGAGAGCGAGGCGTCCCCCGGGAACTGTTCAAAGCCAGCCGGGGCTGGTTGCAGAATTTCATGAAGCGCTTTGGCTTCAGCCTCCGACGTCGCACGTCCATTTGTCAAAAGCTGCCGGGCGACTTCGAAGAGAAGCTGATCTCATTTCAGCGATTCGTAATAAGGAAGAGGGTGGAGCACGGCTACGCCGTAGGACAAATGGGAAACGCTGACCAGACGCCGGTATGGTTTGACATGCCAGTGGCGTGCACCGTGAACGAAAAAGGTGCCAAGGAAGTGAAAGTGCGCTCGGCCGGATACGAAAAGCAGCGCATGACTGTAATGCTGGCCTGCACGGCGGATGGCCACAAGCTGCCGGCGTATATAATTTTTAAGAGGAAGACTCTACCAGCTCGGGAAGTGTTTCCAAGAAATGTGATCATCCGCGCCAACGAAAATGGATGGATGGCGAGCGATATGGTTGAGCAGTGGATCAGAATGGTTTGGCAGCGGCGTCCAGGGGCCCTCTTGGCCAAATGTTCCCTCCTCGTCCTGGACTCTTACCGTGGACACCTCACTGACGGCGTAAAAGCTGCGCTTTCCGAAGCCGGTACCGACGTCGCCATCATACCCGGCGGCATGACAGGCCAGCTGCAGCCTCTTGATGTGTGCCTCAATAAGCCTTTCAAGGATCGGCTGCGCAAGTACTACGTGGACTGGCTTAGTGAAGAGCGGCGCGAGCTTACACCAACAGGCCGAATAAAGCGCGCCTTACTGGGAGTTGTAGCCACTTGGATAGCTGCAGCCTGGGATGACATCCCAGAAAGCTTGGTTGCACGCTCATTCCGCAAGTGCTGCATCTCTAATGCACTTGATGGCAGTGAAGATCGTGCACTGTTCGAGGAGCCCAGCGATAAAGAAGTCAGCGATGATGATGACGAATGAGCGGGGGCTGATCCCGGGCTGGCGTTGCATATGTCTCCTCGCCCAACGCCGCCTCTCGTCCTCCTCTTCTCTCAAAGCTCCTTTGGCAGCTTTTTTTTTTCAACGGTCCCTCTCGGGGCCATCAATCACACTTCGGCAGAGCATGCAGGCACGATGCTTCCCGCTGTGTCTCACTCGAGTTCCTCTCTCTACACCAAGTCGCCTATGCGCAGACACATGGTGCAGTCGTTTCGCGGCACGCACTTTCACGTGCGCGGCGACGTAAGAACAGTCGTGTCGCGTCATAAAAATAATTGTGATAATGAGGTATAAACAGTGTTGTTTTTTCGGCCGGCCTACAATCGAGGTAAGGTTTTTTTTTCTGTGGCCTTCAACTTTCGGGTCTCGGCTTAGAATCGTGGCCGGCCTAGATTCGAGTAAATACGGTACGTATGTAAACCAGCTCGCGCGTCACTGCGCGCAGACGAGGCGGTAGCTTGCCTCGGCGCTGCAGGATGCGGCTGTGTGCGTATGCCCAAGTGCCTCTTGCTGCGAAGCGTTTCCGCCCATAGCTCCGCAACTCTCGCTCCACGGAGGCAGCCTGCAAAAACGTTGGTCTTCAACTTTATGACCTCAATATTTACTTGAAACGCATGAACCACCACAACAGCTGAGCACGCAGCTGTAACTATCCGCTGCAAAAGCCGACAACCACCAGCAACAAATAAAGGATAGAAGCCAGGCATGATTGACTGAAAGTCTGTGCGTTGGAGCATCGGCATCGGCTTGAACAAAATAGCAGACTTGTTCTTTCAACCCTCCAGGTTGCGATTTTAAAGGTGAATTTGTGAATTAATAGCTAGGAGATAATTATCAATGCTGCTAATTATTTTATTCGAGGCCTGACTGCGGCCCCAGCTTTTAGAGTGGCAGATTTGAGTTTGTGGTAATGCGCTGCTTACTCCCCTCGGTTTCGTACGAAAAGTGGAAACCGAGTCAGCCGTTGAGGAGAGCGCGCTCAATCGATATTTTGTTTAAGTTCCGCACTACAAACTCTGTCTGCGCGCCGTTAAGACAGGAAATCGCTACCCTGTTGGTCGCGCTCAGAATAAGCCGCACCGCGCTAGCGCCTGCTCGGGCGGCGTTCGCGCGATGTAGCTCATACTGAGCGCGTTTGTACATTCGAGACCGTGGATGCACACAGTTTCAGCATTATTCTTGGCGGGCATCGACTTCCCACTTCTTACGAGTGGGCATATTTTAATTTGCTGAGTTTCGCGCACACAACTTTCAGCGACGGAAACGTCGCTGCTCTACTGCTAATCACGCCGATGTGAAACACGATGCGGGTCGATCGATCGACATTGATCTTCGCAATTCCATTAAATGTTTCGCAAAAATAAGCGATGTTGAGAGAAGTGTGCCGTTATCGTGCACTCCCGTACTGACCGGAAGCCTTCAAAGAAGCTCGCCTACATCTGTTCCATGCGTCGCCGCATCTGGTTCGGCTGACGGGCGGTTGGACCCCCGACCTTCGTGAGAGACGAGATGACGAACTTGTGTTCTGTGCAGACGCGCAAGTACAAATTTAGCGTTTGCAAGCACGCAATGCTGTTAATTCGAAATCCGCATGTTGACGCTTTAGGGTGGGACACCGGAATGCGAATATGTGTCTTGTAATACCTGGCTAATATGTAGTGCACTCTTTTTCTCACGATGGACATTAGCTTATTGCAAATGCAATCACAAGCAGCGATGTAGGCCCCCCGACTGGTAAAACAGTAAAAACGGGACAACGGTCGTGATCTAAAATTTTCAGAAAGCTTGGAGAAAGAGAAATCTTAAAGGAGTTCGAACTTGTGTTATGCATAAATTTTCAGCCTGATAATAATAATAATTGGTTTTTGGGGGGGAAAGGAAATGGCGCAGTATCTGTCTCATATATCGTTGGACACCTGAACCGCGCCGTAAGGGAAGGGATAAAGGAGGGAGTGAAAGAAGAAAGGAAGGGAGAGGTGCCGTAGTGGAGGGCTCCGGAATAATTTTGACCACCTGGGGATCTTTAACGTGCACTGACATCGCACAGCACACGGGCGCCTTAGCGTTTTTCCTCCATAAAAACGCAGCCGCCGCGGTCGGGTTCGAATCCGGGAACTCCGGATCAGTAGTCGAGCGCCCTAACCACTGAGCCACCGCGGCGGGTCTCAGCCTGATTCCCCGAGTCAGTTTTTGTAACGAAATTCTTTCTCTTGCTTCACCTGACTGCCTTCAAATGATTCAGGTTCTTCTAGAGAAGCAAACATATATAGGTATCATGCATGCATTGCATAGATATGCCAGGTTGTTTATACACAGTTTACATCTTTGCTGTGGTATGCTAGATAATGCTCGAACATTTCTACATTCTTTGCACTCGAGCATGGCACAACTGTCCTGTAAATATTGCACAAATTTATCTATGATATGTAGCCTATACAGATTATTAGCCTATTCGCTTGCGCAGTCCATCCGTGATGGTACTGCACGACCAGGATTGCTGGAAAGAATTATCAATCACTCGCGCTGAAAAAAGGTCGCATACCAGGAACTTTTGTTTTATTCGGCGCTCAAGGCAATCGCAAATCTAGGGCAGTAAAATGTTTTGTTTCAGAAAAATCTTTTATAGGTACTCAATGTACATGAAGTGCGAAGTGGGGAACTTTTATTTTATTCCGTGCTCAAGACAATCGAAAACCTAGAGCAGAAAAGTTTTTTGTTTCTAAAAAAACTTTTAGGTACTCAATGTGCGTGAAGTGCGAAGTGGGAAACTTTTATTTCATTCGGTGCTCAAGACAATCGCAAATCTAGGGCAGCAAAAACTTTTGTTTCAGAAAAGTCTCAAGTAGTCAATGTGCGTGAAGTGTGACGTGGCACTTTTCGCACTCCCCGACACCTTTCGCTACTTTTTCGTCGGGTTTGCACACTAAACATTTCGTGATCTTTCTGCTATGCTGCCATTCGGAGGTATTTCGCAATCAAAATGATGGCATTGAAAAGCCTATCGACGCATGTGGAATAGCTACAGCTGCTTTCCTGGGCTCTTGTATCGTACCTTCTCGATAATTCAAAATGTTCTCTAGTTTCAGCAAATTCTTTTTCAGTCCCTTTTGGTAGAAGATGTAGCTGATGTAAACAGCCTAATACATGACATTGACTAATATTTCCATGCAAGCTTTCGGATTTTTAAGCCTGGGCTCAAGCTACGTCTGAAATTCCAGGCTCACACTTTTGCGCGCACTTAAAGTAAACTAGGCTTTGCGGTACGATTTCAATTTTGGGAATACGCACTGGGACATGAGAAAACAAAATCATCATTCCGGTTGTAGTTGATTCACGATTTTGCGGGGCCCGAACGACTTCCGACGCAGGACTCCTTCGGCGTGTCCCTCAGCGGCAAGACTCTCACCGAGCAATTGCAGGGCTGGCCCCAAGTTTCTTCGGGCAAACCAGCTCTTGGGTCACTGCGCGCAGACGAGGCGGTAGCAGCGGTAGCTTACCTCGGAGCGGCACGCTGGCTATCCAGCTCCTGATTGACTTTGCAGTTCGACTGAGCAATTCGTGACCAACGGCGCCGCCACGGAGCTCAAGTGGTGCTACGCTGAAGGGTCGAAGAGGTGGCGTAGTGTAGCTATCGCTACAAAAGTTTAAGAACACAAAATAATGTCCACAGCATTGAAACCAAGAGACTGATTGTATAAAATTCGCGATTCACCCATCCCACTGAGGCTTTGTTCACGAGTAGACTTTCTTTCGCGTATGTGGCAGGCTTCAAATAGTTCTCTGACTATGCTCAATGGCGGGTGGGTTTGCCTTCAGTGTCTATAACAGCCTCCATTCTATTCTGGGGAAGCTGTACAGGAACATACAAAGGCTGTTGTCGGATCTAAGCCGCTCCCATTCCTCGTGGACAGCAGCGAATAGTGCGTCCGCAGAAAGGGAATGAAGCGGTCGGCGCCCCAGAGCAAGCTTCATGTTCCCCCAAATATTCTCAGTGACGTTGAGGTCAGGTGACTGTGGAGGCCATTCAAGCACTGCAGTACCATGCTGCTCGAGAAACTCAGCAACTTTTTTGGCCTTGTGAATGGGTGAGTTGCGCTGAAGAATCAAGTCATTTTCAGGGAATGGTACCCCAACAAGGTATGGGAAGAGCACATCATCCAGGATGGCACAGTAAAAGCCTCCATTTAGCTGACTCTCTATACGAATCAGGGGTCCCAGGCGATCGGTTGTCACAGCAGAAAGGTCGCTGGATGCGACGCGCTGCATTAGCTGCGGCATATACCTAGAAAAAATGAAAAACTCTTGTTAGCATTGGCATAAAATGCACTTTAAATTGGTAAGCTATAAGGAACAGGTATTGAATAATTTTATTTTCTAGGGTCGTTTGGTGCACATTAGCGGGCATAAAAAGATGTTCAGTTTACACCATCATAGAAAATACGGCCTACGGGGTAATTCTTCTCTGAATTCACCTGTTTTGAGAGGTCACCATATGTTCCCAGTGAAGAGCGGTTTATTGTAGAGCCGAAAGGGCTGGCGGCGTAACCGTTGCACAAACTGACCCAGCAGCAGCGGCACCAGAACAGACTTCCAGAGCGAGCTCGAGCTCTCCAACGCGCGCGGTAGCCGGTCGCCGAGGCCGGCCGAACCTCTTCATCGTCGTCGATGGTGGCGCACTGTCGTCTTCATTGCAACTGCCCCGACGACAAGAGGGAGCCATCCTGGCGACTCGGCGAAGGGGTGACAAGGGGGTCATAGTACTGCTTTAGCCAGCTGTCATGAACAATTTCGTGGCCCCGACAGCGATGATCTGAAGAGGGGGTCACTCGCTCGACGGTCTAGGTCATAAGTTACGTGCGCTCCAAAACACGTACAGTATGGGCCGAGGTACTTAACTGCTAACTTGGAGGCAGCCGGCAGACAACCAGACGAGCGAGTCAGTGGGAAAGTCATGGGCGGACTGGCCGCGGTCACTTGCATATGTGCGGAGGCCTTGAGTGGTACTCGTCAACGAGCGAGCTAGCTGGCGGCACTGTTCGGCATGACGGGCAACGTCAGAGAGAAAAGTGCATTCCGAGCTGTCTGGGTGGTACGGAAGGATGGTATCCAGGAGACAAGAAGGTTCACGGCCATATAAAAGAAAGAACGGAGAAAAACCGGTTGTGGCTTGAGAGGCAGTATTGTAAGCATAAGTGACGAATGGAAGCACTTGACCCCAATTGGAGGCGTCGGAGGAAATGTACATGGCAAACATGTCTCCTAGAGTCCGGTTGAAGCGTTCAGTGAGGCCGTTGGTTTGGGGATGGTAGGCAGTGGTCTTGCGATGAACGGTGTGGCACGCATCCAGTAGCTCCTGAACGACGTCAGATAAGAAAACACGGCCGCGGTCGCTGAGAAGTTCCCGAGGGGCGCCGTGACGCAGGATGAAATGATGGGGGAGGAAGGATGCGACGTCGCGAGCACTAGCAGAGGACAGGGCTGCCGTCTCCGCATACCTAGGGAGGTGGTTCACTGCAGCTATAATCCACCGATTCCCGGCAGGCGTGGACGGCAGGGGAGCTGGGCAAGGCAATGGCTGTAACGGGCCTGGGGAGGGTCGAGGAGCGGACTTGCGCTGCACAAGGTGGCTGCCAGTAGCACAAGGTGGCGGGCCCATGCGGGTCCGACATGGGCAATGAGGGCTGCTGGCTGCCCGCAAAAAGCCTACATGGGTCCCTCATGGGCGCATTGCTGGCAAAAGAGGTTTGGGCTGCCCATTTTATGCCTGACTGGGCCCCTCGTCAGGTACGCATGGGCTTAAAAAGAGCGGGCAGCCCGCCTGGGTCCCACAACAGATACATGCGGGCAACAGTGCGGGCTCTATCATGGCGAAGTGTGGGCAGCCCCTCTTGGGGCTGCCCGTACAGCACCTTGAGGGAGCCACGGTGGTTTTGTGTGGGCAGATAGATAGTATTCCTGCCTTAGGCCTACATGGGTCCTGCGTGGAAAATACAGGGGCTAAACTTTGGGCTGCACAGCGGCGAAGCGTTGTAGGCATGCAGCTTGGGCTGTCTGAGCAACGCCTACGTTGGTCCCGCATGGGCTAGGCGTGGGCACATTTGGCATTCCCGCCTCTATCCTAAACAGGGTATGAAAGGGCTAAGCATGGGCTGCATGCATGCCACCCCGGATATACATGCGGGCAGCAGTGCGGGCTCTATCATGGTTCAGTGTGGGCAGCCCCTCTTGGGGCTTCCCGTACAGCACCTTGAGGGAGCTACGGTGGTTTTGAGTGGGCAAAGAGATAGTATTCCCGCCTTCGGCCTACATGGGTCCTGTGTGGAAAATACAGGGGCTAAACCATGGGCTTCACAGTGGCGAAGTGTTGTAGGCATGCAGTTTGGGCTGCCTGAAGAACACCTACGTTGGTCCCGCATGGGCTAGGCGTGGGCACATTTGTCGTTCCCGCATCTTCCCCACCTGTATCCTAAACAGGGTATGAAAGGGCTAAGCGTGGGCTGCATGCTGTTCGTGTGCATAAAATATGGGGTTATATGATGGTGAAGTGCGGGCAAACCCAATAGGGGCGGCCCCTGCAGCACCCTCAAGGATCCAAGGAGGCTAGTTGCGTGTGGGCAAATATATAATATTCCCGCCTACAGCCTACAAAGGCACTGCGTAGAAAATACGTGGGCAGCGCATGGGCACATATCAGCCATTTCCACATCTTCCCCGCCTACATATCTGATAGAAAAGGGCTAATTGTGGGCTATGCAGTGGCAAAATGCGTGTGCATGAACCTGGGCTGTACGACGGTGAATTGCGGGCAACCCCGATGGGGGCTTGCCGTGGATCACTCTGACGACACTGTGCGTGGAAACAGGAGTATATATCTGCCTGTAGCCTTCGTAAGTCCTGCGTCGAATATTCTTGAGTTTGCAGTGCAGAAACATCACGCGTAGTGCCAGCGATCGTTGCCCGGCGACACCTATGGACATGTTGTCCCACTTACATCAGTCTGGCTGCATATCCTACATCACATGCAAAAAGGTTGCATGGGCGCCACAGCGATGAAGCATGGGCGCGTGGGTGAACTGCGGATATATATATATATATATATATATATATATATATATATATATATATATATATATATATATATATATATATATATATATATATATATATATGTGCTCAGTATATGGGCTGCCCACTCAGCACGTTGATGAAGCCAGAAGGATGTGGGAAAATAGCTTGCATTCCTGCGTTCAATCTAAATATATCCTGCATAGAATATGCAATTAAGCATGTAATTTAAGTTATATGCGCTTAAAAATAACAAAGGATATAGGTAGACGAATTCCGGCTGCGAGCAATAACTGAGACGGTCCCCTCTTCCGACCTATACTCTGGTACAAGTGGTTCTTGTCTGTTTTGTTGAGGGTCATTCGATAATTTTAAGTTTTTCATGGTCCCTTGGTGTTCGATTTAATGAGTTTTTGCAGTAATAGACATTTTGTTGAAAGCTAGAATAGAACCTTTGTGATTAACTTTTTTTTTGAAGTTGAGTAAGAGCCGCCGCGGTGGCTGAGTGGTTACGGCGCTCGGCTGCCGGCCCGAAAGACGCGGATTTGATCACAGCCACGGCGGTCAAATTTCGATGAAGGCGAAATTCTTGAGGCCCGTGTACTATGCGATGTCAGTGCACTCTAAAGAACCCCAGGTGGTCGAAATTTCTGGAGCCCTTCATTATGCCGTCTCTCATTGCCTTAGTCGCTTTGGGACGTTAAACCCATTTAAGCCAAACCATAAACCGAACCAGTCACTGCGTGTTGATTTAAACACTGGCACTGCTCCTATTATTTTTATTTTCAGTATTTGCTACTACACATACTTATCTGCGATTTTCAAGGGTGAAGTCAATTTTTTTCAATAATTGTGCAGTGAAAGTTGCATATTCTAAACGTCAAAGCAAGCAGTTGCCTTTTGTACTTCACACTGCTATCAGAACTCATCATTATTGCATGGCACCACCAACATCAAGGTGTAAGTCTTGCGTTAGTAATAAACAAAATGATTTCTTACTTTCTTGCTTCAACAGGCGTTAAGGCATATTGCTGCTGTGAAGCGTACAAATACAATTCTTAACGTATTCCTGGCAGCAAATATGGCTAAGAATTTTTATACACGTGTTCTTTTTCCTGTAGATGTATCTGAATTCAAGGTAGAGAAGGCATTGTACGACACCATGAAGGGAATTCCAAAGGATGCAGTATTTCAAAAGAGGACTGCCATTACCATCTGGTCAACAGGAGCAGTTGTACAATGCAATTCCAGTAGCAAGTGCTCAGGAGGTGACAGCGGAAGGCAAAGAAAAGGTTCTCCACAACGCTAAGCATAGAGGGCTGGGATAGTCTGTTCTGGGCAGAATTATGAGACGTCATACCAGTGCACAAAAAATATGTCCGGTGTCCGTGGTGTCTATCCTCTTCGTTCGTGTTTTTGTGCGCTGAAGTGATGTTTCACAATTCACCGAAGTGAAAAATGGCTGCACTGAGAGGTAATTGCTAGCTTTAGCTGGATTTATCTCAGAGACATATACTCACTTCATCAGTGTATGTTAGAATTACGACTCAGGTTTGTTAGTGGTTTATAGTATGAAAGCGCCAAACAAAGGATAATGCCAAACATACTAGACGTGGCCGAATAATTGTAGATATTGTCTTTATGTGAAAGTTTATTTACAGGAGGTTAATTGATGGGTGCAGTTAGCTTGTGTGAGGATAAAAGCAGATTAAAAGCCTAGCTCTATGTGCAGTGCGGCAGCGCATGATCATTGAAATTACTCATAATGAACAACTTTTAGTGAATACTTCTCATGCCATGGAAAGAGAAGACAGAGGGTACTTAGAAGTAATTGGCCCTGAAGCTTGGACTTTAGGTACTGAGGCCTAAGTGATGCTGATTCAGTGTAGGCATTCGTGAGTGCCGCCACGTTTGCCACTGTACATGAATCCTCTGGTTGTCTCTACTTAACGAAAATTTGTATGTTATAACTTGTAGCCATCACTGAAAGCATTTAGCATGAAAATAAGCTTGAATTGAATGCTAGCCGGCCTATTGTTTAGCTGTCAGATGCCATGATGGATGTGACTGTTCGAGTCCATCATGTAGCCCATAATGAGCCCCTGTTTACATTTACCTTCTCTGCTCTCTTGTCTAGCTGTTATGCATACAGTTTTGCAAGTCACGTTCTAACTTCGGCTACTTCAGTTTACATGTAAAAAAATTTTGGCTGCTTTTTACTTAAGCATAGGTGTGCTTCTCTCTCTTGCTAGTTTTGCTGCATGCTTTGTAAAAATAGTTTGTAGCATTGAATATGACAAAGCATATCTTAGTCACTTTTTTTCACACTTAGCAGGGATGGCCCAGTGAGGCCTGTAAACATGGCTCGAAGCAGTTGGAATACTTTGTTGCATACATGTTGGGAGGAATCATGCGACTTGTGTGTTATGTATATGTGTGGCAGTAAACATTGCTACTTTGGAAAAGGCGCTGGTCTGCCATACAATGTCAGCGAAGCTGAAAGAACCCCACTTGGTCTAAATTAATTTGGAGTCCTGCACTACAGTGCCCTGAAGCCATTATTGTTATCTGCCTTGTTTTGAGAAGCGGCTCTTGCAAGTGATCTGCCTGCTTAGAACCTGTCAACTGGTTAAGCTTATTCACTTAACTCGTAATCAACTCTGACGTTTTTTATAACTGGAACCCTAACGCGTGGATGCACCAAAAGAAGTGCATCTCAATGGAAGATGGGGCGTGCAAGGCACTATAGTGGGAAGTGCACAGTACGCAGAACCTTGTGTGGGTTTTGTATGTGTGCAAGTGTGCAGGTACTGTGCAGTGAACTGCACCAGAGGCTCAGGATGTGTATAGCAAGCTATACCTAAACAAAACTGATGTGCGCTCAGGCAGCTTTGGTTTCAATACATTCAGCAGGAAAAATAATCTGGCAACTTTTTTTGCACATCTGTTGGGGTTTTACCAGTGCCAGAGTTCAGAGTATCTCTTTTAAGGTTTCCTTTTGAATCATTAACATTCCAGCCTTGTCATTTTATATGTGGCATTCAGCTGAAAATATATTTCACCAGTCAGATTTTTATGCTTTCTTGCCATTATTTTGGAAGAAATGAAGAGGAATGGTCTTCTAAACAGATGCAGCCAACCGGTGCTTTGCAGTTCGGCACCCTGTGTGCATAAAAAGTCTCAATACATGGATTTTGTCACCCTGAAATATACTTGCATCAAATATTTTTTTTGTGGAACTACATCTTATCTCCTTGCTGTGCCGATCTTTATGGGCATCATGTGATCATTTACCTAATTCCTTAATTCCTCTTAATTTTTGTTTTCTGCAGCAGTAGAATTTTCATATCGATTTATTTCTCTAGGTTGCCAAGTATTCGTATCTCTGAGCCTGCTCATGAATCAAATTACCGGAGATACTAGAGTGCTGTTGATTGTCTCAGAAAGCCTGACTGTGTTAGAAGGTCTGTCATCCTCAATATTAGCTGCAACACCAAAATATGATAGGAACTCAGATTATGATGCAGACATACCCAGCTGTGTTGCAAATATATGCAGTTAGTTATGAATGTTAGTTATGAATACAAAAGAAAAGCACTTAACACAATAATTCTCACTTTTATTCACACAGTATGATCATGAACAGGGGCAAGGGAAGAAGCACCGCAAAGTGTTTTTCTGTGCCTTCCTCCTTGTCAGTGTTCATCATTGCACTGTGTGAATGAAAGTGTGAACTGCTAGCTCATACAGACACTGATTTCAAGCAAATTAATGCAAGTGGGGTGCTTTATGTGAGTAGCATTGATTTACTATAAAGCAGAAGACAGTTGATTTAGTGCAGAGGCATTGGAAGTCATATTGAATGTGTAGTATATGTGCACCACTGAGCTAAATTTAATAGCAGTATTTGCTGGTTGTCTTTGCACTGTGATTATTATAGTGTATTTCACACAAATTCTTTATTTTCTTCTGTTGTTCTTCAGGCATTGTGGCTACACAGCTGGAGTCAAGCAGCTGTCAGGGAAATGCAACCTATTCTACTTTTCAGAAAAGATGCACGCTATGATGCTAGGGGCCTCCATCTTGACTATACTGCTAATTTTGTCTACCAATGAAGCTAAGGTGCTTTTGAGCAATTGTGAGCAATTGTTCTTTCTTTACGATACGTGATTGCTCTTCGTCTTCGGCAAAACCAGAAATTATGTGGTTATGTGCATGCTCCAGTGTAAAATCGTGAAAAATTGACACTGCGAGTGTGTGCCACACTATGCCTAACTGCGTGCAGGTGCCATCTAATGAAATGCTCGTGTCATCAAGGCCGGCGCAGCGAGATTGGGGGATGTTAGTGCAACTGTCCCGACATCAGGAGTGCTTGCCGTTTTACACCATTTGGCGTGCATTTGCAGGCATCTCTTAATTTTTCTCACGATAGTATGTCCAAACTCACAGCATCTCAATCAAGACATTCTATGGTACACCAACCACACCAAATCGAATGGTACACCGATCACACCAGGAAACACTAAACCAAAGCACACCAGAGCCGGTATCGGACAAGCGGGTCACAGCACAGAACACCAGACCAGAACACACTAAAGCACACCACACTACGCCACATCAGGACCCGTGTCTGAATATCCTGCTCTGGTCGGAACATCAGAAACATTCACACCAGAACCCGTGTCTAAAAAACAGTTTGGTGTAAACACCAGAAAGGGGCTGGTGTTTTTTTCGACTGGCTGTATGGCATTTCCTTCAATTGCACCTATGAACTACAGGCAATGTATTGATTCCTTTTAATATAATTTTGAAGCATAGTGTTTTTTTCAGCTGTAGTTTAATTGGAGCCTTCTACATATAGTGAGTCCACTTCAGATTAAGTTGGGAGTTCGAAATTGACAAATGTTGCGTTTGGATTTGTAGACCTGGAAGCTTCATTTTGTACAAGTGTATTTGAATGAGGATTTGCTGTAGATAATATCTAGCCTACTACAAGAAATTAGCACAAGCATTAGCCTTGCTGTTCATAGTGGCAGCTGACGGTTATATGCTTACATCACTCATGTAGCTCCTGACTACAATTTTGTCATGGTTCAAGGTGGCCTTAAAGCAATGGCTTCACTTTTTCCCCTTACCTTATTGTTTGGGAAGCATATGCCATCGAGTCATGAATAAAAGGAAGTTAATATGATGATGCAAAGATAGGCACTTAGAAGACAACAAAGAATTCTTTTATCGTTAAACTGAGTCACGCCATTGTGATCATAGGTCTGTTTGAGTCCTCTGTATGATCCTGTTCTGCATGCTTCTGTTTTTTGTTAACTCGCACATGGTTCCTTGAAGGCAGAGTTTTATGAAATATTCATAGTGTGGTTCTCATGGCGTATTTCACTTTGTACAATCTATTTCAGACCAAAAAGCTAGCACTCGTTGGGGATGAGACAGCTGATGAGGCTACAAAACTTATTATGAAGACTCTGGTGAAGACTCCTGTGGCCCTCAGGTACACATTGAAGGGACGGGGTGAAAAAGAAGCATTTAAGAACCTTCGGCTGTAAAGCACAATTGTTGGTGAGTACACGTGAATCTTCTGAGGCTATAGACATTTTGTGAACACACCATCTAAATGCAGGAAAAAGCTTCTTTCAATCTACCTGGTGTGGTTTTCAGCAATTCCTTCATCAATTACTGAGTAGCCATCCAAATTTAAATACAGGTACCAAATTTTTTGCTTGTGTGTTTTCTTCTTTCAAACCATGCGTTAGACATTCTATACCTGTACGACCACTAAATAATTTTTAATTGAATTTCCTAGTGGTGCTCCAAAAGCACAAACACACACAGACCAAGTAAGAGACGAGACACAAAAACCAGCACTGATCTTACAGCTGATTTTTTATTAGGAAGAAGCACGTCATATATACACACACACACCAAAAAACAGCGCACATGCGCAATGTCAACAAGACTCCTAATGCTAGTAAAAGGTAAAAGCCGCTTTAAAAGCAGGTGTGTATCTGCAGAACCGCTACCCACTATGTAGCATATTGAGTTCTCGAAGCGATAATGTAACAGATGGCGTACTCACGCACTAATTACTTTTTTGATAATATGAAATGCCTCAGCTAATTTTCTAGTGCGCTGGTCAGAATGAGCGAATAAGACATCAGTATCGTCAAAGAACGGCGTACATTTGCACGCGAGGGTCTTCATGTGTGAACCTCAGCCCCGACCAATTTTGTGCAGAAACATCAAGAACATTTGACACAAATTTGGGATTTACTGACCTAGCCAGCACCAGGTAATCGTACACGTAACGGAAAATGCGTATGGAGTAACCGGCTAGATCAGTCTCAACTTTCATATCGACCCGGCCTAGATAAATGTTACTGAGAGTGGGAGCTACCTTGGCACCTATGTACACATCCGATTTTTGCATATAAAGTCGACAATCCTACTCAACAAGCGTGTTACTCAGGTGGTAAGATAACCAACCATTACAGAAAGGATCCTGTTGTGATTCCACACTCATTTTGGAACACGCATTCATTGTTGTCCTCCGTAATACATTGCTGAACATACTGGATTAGTTCAAGGTGTGGAAGAGAATAAAACAAATCAACCACATCTGCGTTTAAACCATCACATTGTGCCGGGCTCTCATTTCGTAGGAAATCGGCTACTGCCTCAGAATTAGGTACGAGAAACGGATCCTTTACGCGAAGCTTGTAAAAAGTGGCATCGTTACGGGATGCTTAGGCATGGCAGTAAAGAAATCTTATAAAATGATGCCCAGTCTCTTAGTCCAGGCAGAGAGATGTAGGGAAGCTGGTTTCCCGGACTCAGTTCACGTTTCGAGTGCATACAAAGTCGTCCGTATGCTGAAATCGTCTGCAAGTACCTCGGGGCTGGAAAAGGATTCGGAAGAAGGGAGAAGAAAGGTAGTGGTTATGCCATATGTTCACACACTGTCACACTGGATTAAATGAGTGGGGAGCAAGCATGGGGTAAAGGTTCAGTTCTCTGCACCTAACCAACTAGAAAGAGTGGGGGCGGCAGTTCAAAGAAGGCATGAAGGGCACAGAAGAAATGCTTGCAACATAAATCATGAAAATAGATATGTTCCCTGCAAGACTGGCATAGTGTATCAAACCCCTGTCCTGTGGCCTTACCTACATAAGCCAGACTGGCTGCCGTGTTAACGTGTGGCTCATGGAACACGCTATTTAAAGAAACTAACATAGCTAAGCATTGTTTGACATGCAATTGTACGCCGTTCTTTGACGATACTGATGTCTTGTTCACTCATTCTGACCAGCGCACAAGAGAAGTAGCTGAGGCGTTTCATATATCAGAAAAGTAATGGGTGCGTGAGTACGCCATCTGTTACATTATCGCTTCGAGAAATCAATATGTTACATAGTGGGTAGCGGTTTTGCAGATACACACGTGCTTTTAAAGCGGGTTTTTCCTTCTACTAGCACTAGGAGTCTTGTTGACACTGCCCATGTGCGCTGTTTTTTCGTGTGTGTATATGACGTGCTTCTTCCTAATAAAAATCTGTTGTAGTTGAGCGCTGGTTTGTGTGTTTCGTCTCTTACATGGTCCGTGTATGTTTGCGCGTTTGAACCACCACAATGCATCAAACCAACTAGCTCAATCTGCAGTTTTTCTACAATTTAATTTCTTCTTGACACTTTCAGTTTCATCAGTCGAACGATGACTATGACGTGTAGTTGATGTTAATGTCACATGAGGAATAAAAAATTGATTATATTATTGCTGACAGGTCATTTTTTGTCGTTCCAGGTCTTGGAAGAGGCTGGAATAAATGTCGTAATGAATTAAAGCTGCATATGAATGATTGTATTAGTTTTTCTAGTTGCATCATGTGACCAAAACATCAACTTGACGACAGTCGGCGTTCGGTCAATGAAAACAAAAAAGCATGAGAGAAGAAATTCAATTATAAATTATTTAGCAGGGTTGTAGGTAAATACCACCTGGTAATCTATGTATTTTATTATCTAACGCATCGTTTGACAGAAGAAAACAATAAATTTAGGTGTCTATAGTCCTTTAATGGCTCATGCACCTTTCGGTTATTCTTATTATGGATATTTATGGTTGTTATGGTTATGGATATTAATAGTAAAAGAAATTTGCTGATATTTTAAGCATTGCACATTTTAGCATTGCATACAGTTATGAAGCATTTCCTGGAAGATGTGACTGTAATGCTGTGCAAAGTGATTTTTATCCACCATATTGTATATCAGTTTGATATGTGTTTATTTGTTCACTTTTACATCTGCTATGCAGTGCAGAATCCCAACAGGCACCATGGAAGGCTTCAACAACAGAGTGGCTGCGTTCCTGCGGGGGGCGAGATACTGGGATGGCGGTTGGAAAGCACGGATGAAGGGTGTAGACCTTCACCCCGGTAATTGGGTCCTTGTAAGCAAGAATGCCCAAAATGTCTTGCAAAAACAAATCAATAAATAAGAAGCATTCTTACTTGCATTGTTTTTCTGCAGTAACGTGTACATAGAAAATACTGATAAAGTGAAGAAAGCCTCTCTGGGTTGGCAAGATGGGCCTTAAGTCTAATTGGGTCGGTGGGCCCAAAGGCATACAGCTATGGGTTCTATATGGGTTACGTTTGTTGACTTCCTGCAAGTTATCACCTATGAAGCCCACTGGGACCAGAACGGGCTAGCCCATGTGGGCCCAGTAGGGGCTAGCCTGCGTGGGCCCAGTACGGGCTAGCCAGCGTGGGCCCAGTACGGGCTATTCCATGTGGGCCCACTAAGGGCTAGCCCTTAGGGGCCCAGTAAGGGCTAGTCCACGTGGGACCAGTATGGGCTAGCCTGCGTGGGCCCAGTATTGGCTAGCCCACGTGGGCCCAGTATGGGCTAGCCCACGGTGGCCCGGAATGGTCCAGCCCCAAGGGATCCAGCGCGGAGCTTTGTGGGGCTATGCATTAAGCCCACCGGGCTGCCCTTGAGGGTCCCCCTAATGCCGAGTTGCAAATCCCGCACATATCCCACATCGGGCCCGTGCCGGGCCCGCAAGGGCCCGCAATTCAGAGCCCCATTTGTGCTACTGGGGGCGAACAAAACTGTACATTCCACGCCAGTAGTATCGCTGCCGCAGACGTTCGTAGGTTTTCAGCAATCCTGCATGAGCGTTTTGTGGGTTGGAATGGTGATGCGCACAAACTTCAGAGCGAAGCTGGCGAGGAATAACCAAAAGCCATTTACAGCCATCAGGGTGATAGTTGCAGCGATATAGTAGAGTCGCGAATCGTGAAATGAGAAGCGTGACGACGAAGGGCCCGAGGTATCGAAGCCGTAGTCGGCGCATTGGGGGCATCTAGGAGCGAAGAAATCCGTGGATCTCGGCGCTCTTCCATGGGGAGGTCCGTGGCAGTGAGCGCGGCCAGCACCTAGGCGGACATGGACGAAGAAAGCGTAGGAGATGGGTTCTTATTCTTGCAGACTGCCTTTCAGTTATTGTCTCTCTCCAAAATTCGGAAAAATTTTTCTTGACTCGTTCACTTAGGTTTTTTGTTCCGAGCGCAGTGCGCGAGATCCGTTCGGTCTGGGTACCTGGGCATTCAGGCGTCTATTTTAACGAGGTGGCTGATTTATTGGCAAGGTCAGCTCTCAGCGCACCTGTAATATATCCCGTCCCTCACCTCATTCTGTTAGCAGCTTCACGTTTCCAGCGGTTCCAACATATTTCAGCCACTTTGAGTGATCCGTTGCTCAATACCGTGGACTTTCAACACCTAAAGTACCCATGGAATATCCGGTGGTGTAAGTCAAGGCTTTGTGAAGTGTCCATGACGCTCCTGCGATGTAGAATCCCTCACTTAAACTTGTACTTATGCAGGTGCGGGTTCGCTGCGACAAACCTTTGTGTATCATGTGGGCAAGTTGAATCAATCGATCATTTTCTCCTCTCTTCCCGGCGGTTCGCGGTTCAGAGAAAGCAATATCTGGAGGTTCCTCTTTCGAGACTAGGACTGCCTCTGTCTCTTACAGTTCTTCTATCGTTCGGTGCGAGCGCCAAGGGATTCCCGTTAAGCAGTGTATGCGGCTACCTTCACGATTACATAAGTGCAACTAATCGATTATCTTTTTAGCTATATACAAAATTCTTTCGCATGTCCAAAAAAGGCTAGATTGATTCGATTCCGGATTACTCATACCTCTTGAATTCATTTTATTTTTCCAATTTTTTTATCTTGATTCAGTCTTCTGACGTTTCCTTCCCCGCGCAAATGCTTCATTGGCATTCTACTATATACCTTGGCCAATCCCCCCACGTGGGTATGTGCCATATTACTTGAGAAGAAGAAGATGGCAGGGGTGAGAGCGACAAGGCGTCAGCGTCGGAATGTTTGCGGCCCGACCAATAATGTCGTATTCCTGAAGACGAAGGGCCCAGCGGCCGAGGCGTCCAGAAGGGTTTCTGAGGGTAGCTAACCAGCACAGGGCATGGTGGTCAGTAACAACGTCGATGGGGCGACCATAAAGGTAGGGACGAAATTTTGTGAGTGTCCAGACTATGGCGAGGCACTCCTTTTACGTAACGGTGTAATTAGATTCGGCTTTCGTGAGCGTACGACGCGTAAGCAACAACGTATTCGGAAAAGCCGGCCTTACGTTGTGCAAGGACGACTCCGAGGTGTACGCCGCTGGCGTCGGTGTGCAACTCGGTTGGCGCACTGGGGTCGTTATGGCGCAGGATCGGTGGTAAAGTCAGAAGACGACGGAGGGTAGCGAAAGCAGCGTCGCAGGGTGAGTTCCAAGCAGACAGATCGGCGGGCCTATTCAGGAGCTTCGTAAGCGGGGCGATGATAGAGGCGAAGTTGCGCACAAAGCCGCGAAAATATGAGTATAGGCCCACGAAGCTTCGGAGCTCCTTAACAGAACTCAGTTTAGGAAAGTTTGTGACAGCACGAAGCTTCTCCGGATCGGGCAGGATGCCATCTTTGGACACGACATGGCCGAGTATGGTCAGTTGGCGGGCACCAAATCGACATTTCTTGAGGTTGAGTTAGAGACCAGCGTCGGTGAGACAGCGCAGTATCTTGTGCAAGCGCTCGAGATGTGTCGGGAAATCAGGGGAAAATCGACAACATCGTCTAAATAGCATAGGCAAATGTGCCATTTGAGGCCACGCAAGATGTCCATCATGTGCTCAAACGTTGCGGGAGCGTTAAAGAGGCCGAATGGCATCACGTTGAATTCATACAGGCCGTCAGGGGTGACAAAAGCTGTTTTCGGGCGGTTAGATTCAGCCATGGGGACTTGCCAACAGCCGGAACGGAGATCGAGGGAGGAGAACAACTCGGCTCCTTGCAAACAGTCGAGGGCGTCATTAATACGGGGTAGTGGGTAAACGTCTTTGCGCGTAATTTTGTTTAGGCGACGATAATCAACACAGAACCGAATCGAACCATCCTTTTTGACGAGCACGACGGGCGAAGACCACGGACTAGAAGAGGACTGGATAACGCTGCGGTGCAGCATGTCGTCAGCCTGTTCAGCGATGACGCGGCGCTCTAAAGGCGACAAACGGTAGGGGCGCTGGTGGAGAGGGGCATGAGGGCCTGTATCAATGCGGTGAACGACGGTGGTCGCACGGCCTAAAGAATTCTGGTGATCGAAGGAAGAGCGGAAGTTGTGAAGCAGGGCAAGGAGCTTCTCGCGGTGAGCTGGGTGGAGGTCGCTGGCCACTGAACGGTCAAACATTTCCAGGGAGTGCGGGTCGGAGACAGCACTAGGTGGTGTGAGGGCGGCTACGGAGGTACCACCGCAAAGAGTTTCGTCGTAGAGACGTGAGCAGGTCAAGCTGTTCAATGTGTCCAAGACATTCCCCACGGAGCAAGGTGAACTGACAGGGCGAGGGATTCGAGACGACGAGTTCGGTGGCACCGTGGCGAATGTCGAGGACGGCGAATGGAAAAGGTATGTGTCGGCGAGAAGCGAGGACGGGCGAAGGCGCGAAGAGTACAGTCTTTCTGAACCCAGACGTGGCGGACACGGGAACGAGCACGGCACTGGCGGGGGAACGTCGGCGTCCGCGGCAACAAGTTTGGTACCAGAGCAAGACGGAGGGTCGTCGGCGAGCGTATCAGGGAGCACGGAGAATACCACATGAGCACGGGCACAGCCTATGACGGCACGATGGCGGGATAGAAAATCCCAGCCAAGGATGAGGTTATTGGAGCAAGAACTGAGTACTAAGAATTCGACGACATACAAAACGTCCGCGATGAGGACACGTGCTGTGCAAGCAGCGGATGGATGAACAGTCTCGGCGCTAGCGGTGCAAAGAGATAGTCCCGAAGGGGGAACCGCCTGGAACCTCCGAGGAGAGCGGTCGCGTTTCTCTGTGCTCCCGCTGAAAGTTCTTCCAATCTCGGCGGCAATCGCATCCCAGCGTCCGGCCTGAGCGTTCCTAGATTGCAAGCACGCTGCGCGAACGACTCCTCTTCCTGTGTCTGCGCTCGCTTGCGGTCGCGCCCCCGTGAACACACCACCATGGAGGTGCAGGTGCAGGGAGAGATTCTTCACCCCCGCGACTACGACCCAAGGGACTGGACTCACATCCTTAGTGTGCTTGCCCGCTCCAGGGACCGCTGTACGTCAACAAGCCAGGAAACCGCAGCGTCTGCAAGCGGTCCCGCCATCTCACCTACTGCAGGCCCTGACAAGTCGCACCTGCAAGCGACGCGCGCAGCTGCGCAGCGTTCGCAGCAGCAGCCGCCGCTCCCGGCTGCTGACTGCAAGATCATCTTCAGGTCTCGAGGCGGGCTGCAGCTGAACCTGCTTCCGCCCCGACTACTACGGGAAACCATCCTCCGAGCGGCGTCCCAGCTTCAAGAACCAACGCGTACCCAAATCAGGGTTCACCCAGTCAACACGTGCACAGTAAGCACGCCCCTACAAGCTGACGCACTCGCGCTGGTTCGCATAACCCAAATCCAACACCAAGCAAAGGACTTCGCAGTCGCAGCTTATATAGCGCCACCGGACGGAGCGGTACGCGGAGTAATCTCCAATGCATACTGGAACGAGACCCCGACAGCTCTTCTCCAGGACCTCATCACCAGCAACCCGGACGCCCCCATCGTGGACGCCCGCCGAATGGTGGCCACGCGTTCCATTCTAGTCACCTTTCGTGCTGGACCTGTGCCACGCGCCATTCTTTGTGGAGGAGCCCTCCACAGGTGTACACCGTACCGAGGGCATATAGACGCCTGCACGAACTGCCGCGTCCCAGGCCACCGGGCGGATGTGTGTGTTCACCCAATATCTCATAAATGTCCCCGCTGCGGGAAATCCCATCCCAAGGAAGATGTGCCGTCATGTACCCCCAGCTGCATTCTCTGTGGGGGCCAACATATGACCGGAACTGGGAACTGCAAAGCACGGGGCCGTAAACTAGCGTCCCCGAGGAACGATCTCTCTCCTCCGTCTAAATTGCGGCTGTCTCGCCGTGATCAACAAAGCACAACCAACGGACGCAGCCGTCGAGCTGAGAGTCTGAGACGGCGTCCCGGTCAAGCTCCAGAAACCGACACAGAACAGCAGCAAAAACGCCTCACGTCTCACTTGGGCAGACCGCGTTTCCGGCAACGCCACCCGTCATCCCCCGCCGCCCCAGTCCTCCCAAGAAGATTCGAGAGACCAGGAACTCCGGGCCTTGCGCGACGAGGTAAGCCGTCTCTGCTCCCTTTTAAGCAGCCCCACCCCTTCTCTGCCTACTCAACCCGCACCCCCTCTCATTAACCCGACATCCCCATCCACAGACACTTCGAGCACCCCTCCTGCAAAGAAGCAGCGCACCTCAGACGCCACACCGCCTCCCATACCCCTATAAATAGACGCTAAATTCGCTGCACTGGATGCCAAATTTGACCACAAACTAAAAGAGCTAGACGCCCGCCTTGAGGCCAGATTCAATCACCTTGCCGCCACCCTCACCAAAAAACTTGAGCAGCGCATGGACGCTATGCTTACCAAGATGATGGAGCTCATGGAACATAACCTTACCCATCGCTTCACCCAAATTCAGACCACCTACACTCCTCCCCCTACCTCCGCAAGCACAAACCCCCTTTTCTGGACACATACCAATTGACACCCGTCTCACTCCCCTCCTAAACCCCCCCCGACTCTCCAATATGGCGGGGCGGAACACTAATTCTCTCCCTATTTTAACTTGGAACTGCCGCGGTTTCCGGGCCAAGCGCGCACCTCTGCAACTTCTCCTTCCCACCCTCACGCCCACTCCCCATATACTTCTCCAGGAGACTGCACACCGGGCAACCCTCCCCAGCTACGCATCTACACACTCAGACACCACTAGTGAACCCAGGGCGTCCACACTCATCCACCGCAGCCTCACCTATAAAACTCATCACATCACGTCTGAGACACCCTGCGTGATCACTGAACTTATACATAACACACATACACTTCCTTCAATCTTTATAGCAAATATATACCACCCCCCCCGTCCCTGCCGATGGCCTCGTTAGAATCACTTCTGCGAGAGCTACACCACCTAGCCGGGAAACATCCTCGATTAATTGGCGGGGACTTCAACAGTCAGCATACTGACTGGGGATACACAACCACGACACATCGAGGTCGCAGGCTGTGGCTGCTCCTGCAGAACCTCGAGCTCACTGTTCACAACACGTTTCAGATGCCCACGCGGATCGGCAACAGTGTCAGCATGGACACCAGGCCGGAGCTGATGCTGAGCCGCTACATCCGCGGTGTTACCTGGAACAGAACTCAACATACATTGGGCAGTGATCATTACATTATACAAATCACTGTCCCGTACAAACCACCCCGTCACTCCTATACAACACATAAACTGGCTAACTGGGACGCACTTCGCGCTGCATGCACCGCCCACTCAGACACTCCTATCACAGAGATCGACGCCTGGGTGCAATCACTCAAGCATGACGTTCACCACAACACGGAACACATTGAAACGACCACCGGAACCCCTACCCTGGACACACACCTAGTCCACCTCTGGGAGGCTTATCACAATCTCCTGGAAAGCTGCAAAGGCAATAAATATAACACGACACTTAAAAAGCGGCTGGCCGCGCTACAGACAAAAATCCAACAACACTCGGAGGAGCTCTGCCGATCCAACTGGGGACAGATATGTGACGGCATCGCCGGAAACCTGTCCAGCAAACGAGCATGGAAACTCCTCCGACACCTCATAGACCCCACAAACACCAAATCATCAACACAACACCACGTGACACGCCTCACACACCAACATATTGACGATACCGAGGCCCTCATAAACACACTTCAGAACACATACACCTCTCCGGGTGCCCCCGCACCTCTACCCACCTACACAAGACCAGCCAATCCAACACTCGACACAGACATCACTGAGACGGATGTCAGAGCGGCCCTCCTGACTCTCCGAACCAACTCCGAACCTGGTGCAGACCAAATCACTAACTCCATGCTCCGTAATCTGGACGACCAATCACCCAAATTACGCAATACTTCAACCAGTGATGGAGGGATTGTATCCTCCCGCAGCCCTGACGCCACGCGAAGGTAATATTTATACCCAAACCCAACAAAACACTTACACTTCAAAACCTTCGCCCGATTTCGCTAACCTCATGCCTCGGAAAGCTCTTCGAGCATGTTGTGTTAGCAAGACTCACATCGCACATGGCGGACAAGAATCTATAGCCGCATAACATGGTGGGATTCCGCCCCCATCTATCCGCAAAGGACGCCATGCTGCAACTCACACATGACATTTTCGACCCGCTTCTGCCTGGTCACACAAAGGCAATCTTAGTTTTGGATATCTCTAGAGCTTTTGATCGCATCGAACATCAGGCGATCATGACTGCCCTATCTCCATTGAATGTGGGTGCGCGCACGTACGCCTACATTCAAGCATTCCTCACTGACCGCACGGCTGAGATACATTTTGGACCTCTTTCTTCCCCCTCCTACACGCTTCAGAGCATCGGAACACCTGAAGGGTCCGTCCTCTCCCCCTTCCTCTTTAACATCACCCTCATCCCCCTCGCCCGAAAATTGGCAACTATCCCCCACCTTAAGCACACTCTTTATGCCGACATCACACTGTGGACCACCCACGGCAGTGACGGCGACATAGAGAACACCTTACAGGAAGCAGCCACCCTCACCCAAACTTATGCACAGAACACCGGACTGTCTTGTTCCCCAGAGAAGTCCGAACTGCTCCTCATCCGGCCAAAGAACCAACGCTCCCCCCACTCCCCCATTGCCATCGAACTGAATGGAGACCCGGTACCGGAGGTTGACACCCTCCGCGTATTGGGCTTGCATATCCAGAACGATGGCAAAAACACCACAACCCTCAAGAAACTCAAGCAGGTTGCAGGCGCGATATCGCATCTCATCCGCAGAGTTTCGGGCCATGATAGAGGCATGAAGGAGCGCGACCTTTGTCGCCTCATTCATGCCTTTGTCCTCAGCCGTGTGCTCTACACTACCCCATACCTAGAAGTATCCAAACACGACATAAATACTTTGGATGCCTTGATCCGCAAGGCATTCAAAGTCGCACTTCATCTTCCCCTCAACACCCCCACAGACAGATTACTAGGCCTGGGCCTCCACAACACGATCGGGGAACTCGTGGAGACCCATCGACAGGCACAATACATAATGCTTACACAAACCTCCACAGGCCGGTGTATCCTGGACTCCCTCGGAATCAGAATACCGGCCAACGACCCAACCCTCCTCCCCATTCCTCGATCCCTTCACCGAGAGCTGGTCATCAAGCCACTGCCAAAAAATATGCACCCCTCCCACCATGAGCAGCGCCGCAGAGCCCGTGCGAAGGCACTCCACCGAGTGTACGGCTCCGAGCCGGACTCCGTATGGGTGGACGCCGCCTGCACGGGTGACGAAGCAACCTCAGCCGTGGTGGACTGCTCTTCATCCGCCCTCCTCACACTACCTCTCCCCCCTGACACCACCCCAGAGGCAGCAGAGGAAGCCGCCATCGCAATTGCCATCACCCGCACGGAAGCTCAGTACATTTTAACAGACTCTAAAACTGCAATTCTAAATTTTGCGCGAGGCCGAGTCCACGTCCCTGCTTTTGGCATACTGGGCTCGCCCGATGCGCCCCCACCCCGCCATATAGAGCTTATATGGGTACCTGCGCACTCCGGGAATCCCGGAAACGAGCCCGCCAACCTTTTAGCCCGAGGTTCTTTAAACCGGGTTCAGGTGGCCTCGGATCGGGGATTCGCGAGGGAGCGAATGCACTCGTTCAGCGAGATGACGCAGGCCTACAGAGCCTCGCGCCAGCTCTACCCCCCGCCCCACCCCTCCCTAGATAAAAAACACGCAACACTCTGGCGCAAACTACAGACACACACTCCCCTCACCCCTGACCCTAGCTCACTCTCACCCCTCCTTCCCCACTCCTGCCTGCACCTTGTGCCCAGAACCATTCGCCTCTTCCCTCCACATCCTCTCCCTCTGCCCGGCGGACCCTCCCCCGCGCGGCCTAGAGGACCTCAAGACCTGGGAGGACTTGGAGACCCTGCTGCGCTCGAAGGACCCGGCCGTGCAGACAATCGCCACCGGCCGGGCTGCCAGTGTTATGGACCTTAGGGACATAAACACTTGAGAGCAGTGGAGTCGTGCGGAGACCCAGGGGCGTGCCCCGACTTCCTCTCCAACAATAAAGTTTTTCTCTCTCTCTCTCTCTCTCCCGAAGGTGTGGTCGTGACCTTATGCAGCGAACGACAGAAGTTCTCGGATATAACAGAAACGGTAGCGCCTGTGTCCACAAGCGCAAGTGCTCGAACGCCGTCAACTAACACATTTAAAAAGTTCGGTGGGGAAAGGCGAGGACTTGAGCTGATCGAAGTGTGCGCAGTTCGTGCCCCAGGAACTGCTGCTCCTAGTTTTTCTGTTCCGCGGGAACGCTGCGACACCGCATAGGTGACAAGGAGCGAGGGGAAGGTGAGCGGTGCGAAGCGAATGGCTGGCGTCCGGGAGCAGGGTCAGAAGGGGGCTCTGGGGGTGGTGGTCCTGAAGGTGTGCGAAAGGTGCGGTAGGACTGGGTGTAATCCGGCAGATGTGGCACTGGGTCAGGCAGAGAACGGCGACAGAGGCGCGCGACATGGCCCGGTAGACCACAAGCGTAGCAAATCGGCCGGCTATCAGCCGTGCGCCAAGGGTTGTGAGCAGCCGGCGCTCAGTGGAGTCGGGGCGCAACAGGCGGAGGCGCTGGTGCGGGAACGTAGGCCAAGGCCTGCGGCTGCGATGGACGTGCGACGACTTCGGCATATGCGAAAGGCCCAGGCATGGGGGCAGCATGCATCGCAACGGTTGCACCATAGCCCAAAGGTGCAGTAACGGGAGCGGGCTGCATGTCAAGAAGGTTGATTTGAGGAGCTACGGGAACCGGCTGCCAACGAGCTGGAAGTGCATCGGCTACCTCCTGGGCGATAGTGTGCCGCAACTCAGGAGTCAGGGCCGGCTGCGAAGACTGTGGGCCCGAGAGGAGCGACAGCTGCCGGGCCACCTCATCGCGTACAAAGTCTTTGATTTGACCCAACAGGTCACTGTTGACAGCCAGGACGGATATGGACTCGCCAAGCACGACGGATGAGCGACGAGCGCCAAGGCGTAGCTTGCGCGACTCATCATAGCCCTGGCAGAGGTACACGGAAGCGACGGTAGTTGGACTTTTCACCACCAGCATGTGGAAAGCGTCGTCGTCAATTCCCTTCATAATATGCTTGATCTTGTCGGCCTCAGCCATAGACGAGTCGACACGTTTGCAGAGATCGACCACATCTTCGATGTAGGCGGTGAAGCTCTCACCCGCAGTCTGAGCCCGAACGCGCAAACATTGATCAGCGCGAAGTTTCCGTACTGCCGGACGGCCAAAAACTTCTGCAAACGTCGTCTTGAAATTAGCCCAGGTAGGAATATCAGCCTCGCGGTTCCGGAACCAGAGGTTGGCGACATCACTCAGATAAAATCTGACATTGTTGAGTTTCATGCGGTCGTCCCAGTTGCTATGGCGACTCACCCGTTCGTACGAGACCAGCCAGTCTTCAACATCTTGATCGCAGTGCCCGCTGAAAACGACGGGGCTCGCTGCCGGACGGCACCGGAGCAGATGACGGGGGATCCCACCTGCACGGCTTGGTGGTGGGCTTCGGGCTGAGCGGGCATAACGGGGGCCGGTAGGGTGGGGTTGCTGAGGTCCAGGGCGGTACGAGGACGGGGAACCAAACCTCCACCAAGTGAAGAGCGGTTTATTGTAGAGCCGAAAGGGCTGGCGGCGTAACCGTTGCACAAACTGACCGAGCAGCAGCGGCACAAGAACGGACTTCCAGAGCGAGCTCGAGCTCTCCAACGCGCGCGGCAGCCGGTCGTTGTTGTTGTTGTTGATAGCCTATCAAAAGATGGCACATACCCACACTGGGGGATCGGCCAAGAGTCGGGTGGCTGTTCACCTGAACGTAGTTAATAAAAAGGAAAAGCACGTGGGAGCGCAACACCGGTGAATTCTTCCTCATGAACAGAAATGGGATGAGAGTTTTGATTTCAAAATTATAAGAATAATAAAAAGAGGGATTAAATAATAATGATTAAGTCAAAATGTAATAATTGATAGAAAAGAAAAATTCTGGAACACTTAGCAAGGCAGTCGCTGAGATTCTATCGGGAAATTTAGAACAGCGGTACATACAGATCTGTGGCCGAACCCAAATGTGTTGGCGCCAAATGATAGCAAGAGCGGGCTGCTCAAACTAAGGCCAAGATGCCGCAAGGGTTCCTCCAGCAACCTTTTTCTCAGAGAGTTGAATCGGCGAAAATACAGCCAGAAATGTTCTATAGATTCAGGCTCACGGCAAAATGCACTAAGGGGAGAGAGCGCCAAATCCGACTTGTGTAAATAGAAATTTAGAGGGGGGATGCGGCAGCGCAGCCTCGTCAGTGATACTTCAAGCTGCCGAGAGCAACAAATTTTCCTGTTCCAATAATATTTAAGGTGCTCATAATCCGCCGATGTTAAAAGTGTTGTGTCTTGCGTGCTTAAAAACGCACGTCGGCGAAATGTAGATGCTGTATTATAGGCTGTAGCCGGGATTATTGGCAACACGGGGCCGCTGAGGGAAACCTTTGCGAGATGGTCAGCAATCTCATTTACTGTCACACTGCTGTGACCGGAGGAAGTTGGGATAAGAAAGTTGTTAAAATTGGACCGTCAACATGTGCAGCGAGGGACGAAAACAAAGGTAAAGAATCAGTAATTACTGCAACTGCTGTAATAAAGGGGTCTAGCTTGCGTAGTGCAAGTACTACTGCTAGAAACTCTGCTTGAAAAATAGGGGTGAAATCTGGAAGGCGCAGTGAAGAGTACCAGTCTAAATGAGAGCAAAATATTCCCACACCTGCTTTTTCATTGCATTGCGATGCGTCAGTGGCTATTGCTATATCTGTAGGTAGGGTCCTCAGATGATCTAGTAGACCATTTAGAATACTCGGTGGCAAAAGTTTTGCATTTTTTGGAATATGTCGTCGAAAACAATGTTGATAGCGGGCCCATTGCGAAGCGCAGGAAGAATATCATAAATGTTTACATCTAAAGACAAGGGAATTGAAACGAGACCAGGGGACACCAAAAAAGGTCGGCTGACAACAGAAAATGCTTTGGGAACGGTGGAAATGGGAATAATAGATCCTGAGGTACGTTTGCACAGTTAAATATTGAAGTAGTGATAAGAGAGGCAGAATGCGGGCTTCAAGTTACAGCACATTGGTAGCCACAAATTTTGGAAGGCCGAGGCACATGCGAAGTGCTTCCCTCTCTAAAAGGACGAGAGGCCGAAGTTTATATGTAGCCGATCCTGAAAACAACATTCCAAATTCTAAAATTAGCCTGGCATACATTATGTAGATCATTAATGTCGCAGCTCTGCGCATGCCGTACCGATGATGACATAATCTCCGTAACATACCCACGGCACGAGCCCCCTTCACCGCGACATGATCAATGTGAGGTCGCCAGGTGAGTGTTGTCATAAATGACCCCTAGGTATTTTAGGGATTGAACCTGCGGTATTATTTTTAACTGGCAAGTGAGAGAGACCACTACAGGAGTGTATACAGGGAAAACAAGGGTGGGGCACTTGCCAACATTTAACTTCAGGTGTAATGAGCTCAGCCAGTGCTCAAGTATATTCAAATATGACTGCAACAGACCATACAGGGAACGTATATCCGGCGCAGCACCAAAAAACGCAATGTCGTCCGCATAGACGTAGGTGCGTATATGGCGGTGGAGAGGAATTGAGTTGAACAGAATATTAAACAGCATAGGAGAAAGAACAGCTCCTTGCGGTACACCTCGCGTTTGTCTGTGCCTCTCTGAATGAACACCATTATGGACGCAAAAGAATTCCCTGTTATAAAGAAATGCAGATATCCATGCAACTATATTATCTGGAAATTGAAGAGACTGTAGCCTATGTATCAGGATGGAGTGTTCTACACTGTCGTAAGCTTTGGCGACGTCTAACGTAACCAAAGCCGCGACCAGGCGTTGACGACGAGCAAGGAGAATTCTGCTCTCAAGATCAGCATGTACATTCCATATCGAACACCGTGGCCGGAAACCGAGTTGGCACGGGCTGAGTATAGTTTTGCGGTCCACAATGGCTGACACCTGAATTAGTAACACCGTTTCTATCAACTTTACCACGTTTGATGTTAAAGAAATTGGCCTAATATTATCCAATTCATAGCCTCCACCCTGATTTTTAAGTAAAGGAATCACCTTGGACAGCTTCCACTCAGAAGGTATCCAAGTGTGTTTGAGAGAGTAGTTTATTAGGTGCAATAAGGAGTTGGGAGACTCTTCAAATAGAATCTTGAGCGTCTTTGTAGTAACACCATCAGGACCAGGAGCAGCAGCTGGCAATCTCTCGAGAACTTGTGAAAGCTCTGATAGATTTACTTGTGAAGCATTATCATTTGGCACGACTGGTGCAAACAACACTGGGCGCAAAGGTAGTAAAGACGAGAACCGCTTTTGCAGGCCTGTGGCAATTATTTCAACCGCCTGGATAGCTTCTTCAGGTGACATAACTAATGACTGAAAATTATGAGGACATGAGCTGTTTACTAGACCGTAGAAAACCGAATAGTGCACATCTGTTGCCTGCCTTTGAAATATAATCGAAGTGTTCCAAGTCATATTTTTCCTTCGCACGAGAAACTGTGCGTTTAAAGGTGGCTGCAATAAATTTATAATCACTCCAGTTATTCGGGCATTGGTTATGAAGAAGCGTTTTGCATGCTGCCTTCCTCCGCCTCTTGTACTGTCCGCATTCCACCAGTTAGAAGAATTCCCTTCTGTTGGCCTCACCAGGAACTCCGACTTTTTACGGCTTTCCTCTATAGCCAGACATATGCTTTCTGACTGGTGGGCCTCGGCGATGTTAGACACTGAAGCAAGGGCAGAACGCAACGCCGTCTGAAATCTGTCATAATTTACATGTGACCGCAACTGAGAAGACGCCGGAGTAACACGACATATGATATCAAAATGAATAGGTATATGGTCACTTGAGGTGCCGCTATCATCAGTCGACCAATTCGTTACGTCAATTGCAGGACTAATGAGCGTGAGATCTAAAACAGATTGAGTGTGTGAGCGAAGATAAGTGGCCGAACCTGAATTTAAGCACATCAGGTTGTGATCAGAAACCCAGACCCAAAGGCGCTTGCTCGGCAGCCGGTCGCCGTGGCCGGCCGAACCTCTTCATCGTCGTCTATGGTGGCGCACTATCGTCTTCTTCATTGCACCAGATTCAATAAAATCTAGATTCATACGTTTGCCACAGGCTGTGAAAATTGGCTCTCAAACTGCCACACCTTCTCGACAAAGGAAACATTCTAACTCGTTCGATAGTTCTTGCCTTTCTATATTGCATAAGCTGCTCGTAGATTTCGGCGATAGCTTTTATAAACTTGGCTGAAACTCAAATTAAGGTAATGTGCTCGCATCATTCGTCACTGATCAATATTGTCTTCTCAATACTGCATTTAAAATCTTCAGCCAGATAAGTGTTACGCAAATTGTTTTTGTAATCTATTCGCGTCGTCTCTGTCAGCCCGTATGCAGGTTTAGATGTGGAAATTCGTATATTACATAATGCTACTAATGCTAGCACTACAGAGAACTATATTACCGTAAAAACATCATTTTTCGCGAGAGCTATATCTGCCGAATGCTGGTACAGTAGCAGTTTAATTTATGAAATGGGCACTACGGTTTAGTCGGTTATATGCACGCTTTGATATGCACCCTGAATGCGATATCTGTGGGCACAAGCACAATGTGCAGTCGACGTATGTGTGCCAGATTAAAATGAATCGATTACTCGCAGAGCAAAAGACGAAG